>NW_004797447.1:150089-178245 GCF_000002075.1 Aplysia californica
TACCAAACGTTGAATGTTTAATGTGTCCGTACTCTCATATGACCTTATGCAGTTGCAAGCGCCGTTAAACACATTAAAGAAAAACACAATAAAAAACCCATCTCTTCTTGGCGTCTCTGATCTGGTGGCCAGCCATTTTGCTATTAAACATTAAAGGCTTAGGTTACATTTTCAACCAAAAAATAGGAGGGGGAGGGGAGGTGGAGGGGGAAACGCATTATTTAGCACTCTGGGTCTTCTTGATTTATATATCTGATTCTTGAACTGTGAATACCTGTAGGACCTGTTGTTGTTGTTGTTGTTGTTGTTGTTGTTGTTGTTGTTGTTGTTGTTGTTGTTAATGTCGTTGTTGCTGTTGTCGTTGTTGCTGTTATTTTAATGTCTGCTCAAGTTGTTGATGTTGTTGTTTTTGTTTCGTTGTAAAGGGAATTAAACTATTATTAAAGTATTTAACTGACTTCGAATGTTACATTTACATTGCCTTTATAACAATAACGTAGACTGTCATGATTTTCCTGTCAAATGTCCGTGTTGTAGACTCTATAAGGTTCGTGAGTCAGTGCATTTGCCTTCTGTCATAGTGTGACACCACCATTAAGCAGAGAGACAGAATAACCTGCCCCCTACCCCCCCTCTCTCTTTCTCTTTCTTTTTGGTAGTGTTTTACGGCGCTAGCCACTGCATAAGATCGTATGATTGCGCGGGACACAGATTGGTAAGAATTAATTTTGAATTTGGCCTAGGTGACAGCCGAAGCCTATTCTCATCGATTTTAGGTCCGCCAAGGGATCTTTGGCTTGCGCAACGTCCACATGGGACCTCCGAGATTTTTCGTTCTTATCGGAGAAGGCTATGTGTTAGATCTTAAGATCAAGGGTGTGGCCTAAAGATAGCAGTAAGAAAGAGCCAAGGAGCAAATAGTAGAAACCTGCAAAAAGAGTCAAGAACCAGGAGAGGGGGTAGGGTGTAGATAGGGGGGGGGGGGGGGAGGGGTGTAAAGTGGAGACGAAAGCAGACGACGGAACATGGCTATCGAGGAGGAAAGGAAGTGAAAGAACAAAATTTAGAGAAGAAAAATTTCCGTCGCCGTCAGGTTTCGAGCCTAGGACGTACTTCTGGACCACGAGGGTCCCTCCCTCCCCCCTCCCCCCTCTCTCTCTCTCTTTTCTTTCTCTTTCTCTCTATCTCTTTCTCTCTCACTCGTTCGTTCTCTCTCGGAAACAGAGCGTGTTTTTCAGCGTACAACGGCAAAGAACTTAGAAATCAAACAACAAACGACTAATATTTGCGTATTTATTGTTCTAAAGCAACAAAACGCAGCACTATTTTCTCGAGTTGATCACTTAATTCTTTCGAAAATTTTATTGATCCCAATCCGTCCATTGACTTCACTGCTTCGGTCCCTTGTCTTTTCTTGTCTAAGAGTGCAAGGATGTCAGAAATATAAAACACCTTTACCTGTTCAACCATGGGTGACCATACGCTTTGGGTTTCATTCGTGACTGAATAAAAAAAAAGAGGAGACTGAGTAATGAGAGAATTTAATCCGGAAAGTCAAAGCACGAGAGAGAGAGAGAGAGAGAGAGAGAGAGAGAGAGAGAGAGAGAGAGAGAGAGAGAGAGAGAGAGAGAGAGAGAGAGAGAGAGAGAGAGAGATGATGGGTGGGGGCTTACAGGTTTTTCATATTCTCATTGTGGATACTGTTAATCATCTAAAACAAGTCGCAAGACAACTTTTTCCTATTTCAGCAGTTTCTCACTTAATCGGCTTTTCCCTGTGAATAGAAGAAACTACTGACGAAGAGTAAACATTTTCAGCAGGAAAATATTAGTCAGATCACGACCTCCCAAGTCTTAGTTTTTGGTTTCCAGTTATTGGCATGATAACAGGCAAAATATTGCCCGTTTGGTATCCTCAATAAAGCAGGATGGTTCGTGTACTGAAATTTAATCTTATTGTAGAGACATTTTCACCTTTGCTCAAATCACAAGTTTCACTTAAGTAAGCACTGTTTTTCTAATATTTATTAAATAACCAAAAAAATGGCAAATAGTGTTTAAAACCATAAAGAAAAGAAAGTTGGAAGTGACTTTAGTGCAGAGGTTAGATACGACGGACGCAAAAGGTTAGGTAAGCGGAATGGTCAAGGGTCAAGTAAACAAATGGCGATGGAGTGAATCAAAGTCAGGGGCTGAGACCCCCAAGTTAATTAATAAGGAGGTTACGTAACCAAAGCTTTGCTATCTAGAATAGAGTTTCCAGGAAGAAGTAAGCAGCTCTATGGAATCTTGTTGATGTTCATACGACAGATAAGAGAGGTGGGATGTCATGAGTCTTCAAGACTCTTAGGCCAGTCAGTGCAAATTTTGGGAGTAATGCCAGTGCATATTAAATGTGTGTGTGTGTGTGTGTGTGTGTGTGTGTGTGTGTGTGTGTGTGTGTGTGTGTGTGTGTGTGTGTGTGTGTGTGTGTGTGTGTGTCTGTGTGTGTATGTGTGTGTATATATATATGTGTGTGTGTGTGTGTGTGTGTGTGTGTGTGTGTGTGTGTGTGTGAGAGAGAGAGAGAGAGAGAGAGAGAGAGAGAGAGAGAGAGAGAGAGAGAGAGAGTGTGTATCTGTGTACAATATTCGTTTGTTTGTGTAGTTTTGATTGTTTGTGATTATGCTACCCTGTGTTTGTTAGTGTATTTCTTTTTGTGATTATTGTCGCACTGTTTGTCAGTATGATTTGTTTGACCATACGGATACTCCTCCAATTTTGTGGACCAACAGATTTTTCAGAAAAAGATGAGCTCATTTACGAAGTTATTAACTGTACAAATCATTTGCTTTCCCATCCTGAACAGTGTCAAAGACTGAGAGATAAAAAACTCCCTGAATAAGTGAATATCCAGCTTTCCTACACGAAGGTAGTTACCTTCCATGCTCAACCAAGATAACTATTTCCCAAGAACGAGATTAGCTTCGTGATTACAATGGCCCTGAAAGGCAGGTTATGAAAACACATGTCATCCTTATTGTGGTTTGTGTTAGTTAAATATAACGAGAACTGAAAAGCTAATGAAAATAACGGGGACTACATGAAAAGCATATTGTCCGGTATTTTATCTACTGATTTGTGGGGCTAAGCATGATTCAGAGCTAACGAAACTATCCTCGTAAAATGAAGTTCTTATGTCCAGCCAATCTAGAATCACCAGGGTTTCGAACCTGGAGATTCCACTTTCTGTTCCCCTCCCTGCCCCCCCCCCCTCACCCGGGCTCCTATCTCCTTTACTCCTGACTCTTTCTACTGCTGTATCTGGCTCCTTCTTACTACTGTCTTTCACCCCAGATCAATTGGTAGATAAGATCTAACCCCCAATGTCGGAAAGGGCGAAAAATCTCGGAGAAACTGTGTGCAAGTTGCGTACGTTAAAGAGTCCCTTGGTGGTCCTAATATCGATAAGAGAAGGCTACGCTGCCACCTGGGCAAAATTTAGAATTCTTTCCTACCTAAATCGAAAACACTCTAATCAGTATAAAAACTTATAGAGTATCTTCGAAATCAGAATGTGACTGCCTGAACGCAAACGTTTCCATTCATAAAAATCAGTTGCTCTGCCGGTTGAAGAACCGGCAGCCGACTACACCTGGAGTCCAGTAGGGGAACGCAAAAAAGAAGAAGAAAGAAAATGGAGATGTCCTCTGAGAGCGTCTAGGCTGGGTTTTATCGCTGACGAACGTTATGACGTTTATGTGCTTGTAATGCCCCGCTCAACGCAATTTGATTTCCTCTGTGGACTGCTGCGACCCTGCCAACCAGAGCCAACCCAAACTCAACATAAAGATGAACATACAAGACATAATGGATTTCCCTTCTTTGGAAATGAATTCACTTCTTCTATGCACAGCGGCCAAGAGCTTAACTAAACTCAACGTGATGTCTCCTAATGAAAACGCCTGTTTCTAACGTGGCACAAAAACCACAGCAACCACTGCAAGTATGTTAAAGGCAAAAGTTATAGAGTACCACCCATAATGCATCGTGGATTTGAGACCTAATTTACTTTGGAAGTCACCAGAAGTTGGCTGCCATTTTCTTGCTAATGTTGTCTCTGAAACAAGGCGGCTACACCGCCATCAATCGCAAATAATATCTTGACTTCAAGTCAAGATAAGGAGGTAGTTTTTTCCTCAAAAGATGAGCAAGCTACAACCTTCCAGATGATATCAATGACCCCACATGCCCTAAAAATGACGAGCGCCTGATTCCACCTTGTCGTGACATATACTATTATCTTTTCATTATTTTATGTTTCTTTTGCTACAGGCATGATGCCGCCAGTAATCGACAGATGGGGCTGGCTGACCAAGATCTTCCTGTCCCACATTATAGTGGCTGTGGGTCTAGTGGCCAATGTGTTCACCTTTATCGTGATGAAGACCCCGCGGCTACGGTACAAATCCTACTCTCACTACCTGAGCGCTCTGGCTGTATTTGACAGGTATGTAAACGGACGTTACCAACTGTGCATTCGAGCCAGTCGAGTCCATTTGGCTTTTAATTGTTGTTTTTTAAATTGTTGTTTTAATTGGTGTTGTCCTTTTCTTTATTGACGGGGCCGGGGGGGGGGGGGGAGGGGGTTGGGGCTGCTTGTTTTGTACAGGTTTCAACTCCCTAATAGACTTTAAGAAAACACCATAAGCTTCACTGCTGCCATGATGTGCTATGCTGTGGAAGATCCTGGTCATACTGGTGGTATTTGAACCTGTTTTTGTTTCGAAGTTTTCGTACGTACTCAGCTTTTTTCTTTATAGGAGTAGAAGAATAACATTTTTTTTCTCTTAACAGGGTACAAAAATAGATATGTTTGCAACATCCTAATATCGTTTTATAGGGCTCAAACAGAACATATGAGATTGCGAATGATATCTAAAAAAATATAGTTTCTGAACTACTGTCTTTGTTTTCTGTTGTCTGAATCGTTGATACGAACTCTTTGTATGTAATTATTTTGTTCAGTGTTCACGTCGTTTGCAGCAGTGGTGGAGATAGGTTTATCTTAACTAATGTTCATTGAATACATTCACGTCTTCCACATAGGCAGACACTAAATTCCAACCTCCTGTTGCAAAGCATTACAAGGCAATAAAGAAACCCACGTTACGTGTGGCTGTCTTTCAGCATTCATTTATTCTTAATGATATATATTTATATTATCACACTTTGAATACTTTTGTTGCAATAACTTGCAATGTGTAACAGTGTTTGGACAATGTCAAAGAGACAGTTAACAGATACGATGATACCTTCTCTCGTTTGTTGATGTCCAGTTTTAAATTTCTACACAGTGCTTTTCTGTTCAGGGGTGAGCACGCCTGACTTCACCTTGCAGAGACTTGCGATTGTCTGTGTTCCTTAGAAAATGGGTGCCAGTGGACTATGCACCTAATATGATTTCAGAAAGAGCTGGGTCATGTTTAGTTTTGGTAACTGAAGGGACAGAAAAAAATGCCTCTTTTGGCCCGTCCGTTACCGAAACTAAACAGGTCACAGAATTTGCGTAAAGTACAGAGTGATACCCCCCCCCACCAACAAAACAACTTTACAACCTTTTCTGTAAATATGTTCCTCCATACTGGGGCTTTGTGTTTCAAATTTGAGCACAATAGTTGGCAACAAAAAGGAATTTGTCGGATAATCATTTTAGATACTTCCACAAAATAGTTTTGCTCTATATAGCGCAAAAGAAAACAACTCATTTTTTGCCTTCTCCCCAATTGTGTAGCATGACGCACCAGTTTGCATTGGGCCTGCCACTGAAAGTCGCAACGATTGCGCCATATTGCAAGCTACGGCAATCTTACAAATCAACAGAGATTTGCCGATATTGCTTTTTCCAAGTTATCTCTGCCTGCTGAGATCATAGTTATGCTCAGTCAAGAGTAAAGAGTTTTTTTGTGTTTAGCGTTACCTTGCCTTCAACTAATCTTCCACGACATTTCGTAAGTTTCGCATAAGATATGGGCAGAAAGTTTAAGTGCCCTCAAGGCCTTCTTTGATGCCATGGGTAGAGATGTCCTGTCAGTTTGGATCCATAGAGAATCAGATTTAAACATTCCTAGACAAATCGACCACTACAGGTCGAAATCGCACCGTTTGCACCCCTTTAAATGTCACCAGGATACAGAATTCAGTAGTCCAGTCCCGTGAGACGTCTATCCGCTGACGAAGTCTGTGGCTAGGACTTTGCTACACTTTAATGGTCAATTTTCTCAAGATAGATTTTCACCTATGACAGGATCATTTTTATGTTCGTGAGGATAATGTGGATCAGATGATGGCAATGTGATCATGGTTTCTCGGTTGTCTTGAAAAGCGTGAACATTCCCTCAATGGCGTTTTGATTCAGTGGCACAGTTCATTTTTAGTTTTTAGACGACACTTTGCAATGAAACGCTTACAGCGTGTGCGGTTTTAATCATCCACGGTTTGACGGGTCCTTACGTTTGGCCACCACGAATGAAGCGTCAAAGTTTTTCGAATTCAAATAAAGATATGTAGAGCACGTGGACTAAAAATTCTAGAATAATAATATTACTTTTTAAAAATTCTGTAAGAGAAATGAATCATTGAATATTGTTTAAATGTCACAGGGATGGAAAATTTTACTGTTAAAAAGAAAAGGAAGGAAAAAAAAAGCAAACCAATCGGTTCATGACTTTCCTTAAGGATTTTTAATTGGTACATTTTTGGTTTATAGGCTTTGTTTTGTTTGTTTTTGTCGTTTTCGTTTCCCAAAACAAGTTTTAAATTTATTAATTTTGTGTCAAATTCTTTTTGAACGAATAACATCCGTTCCAAATTACAACATTCTGGACAAACTTTTGTTTGAGATGTTCAGAAAAAAAGTTGTAAAGATTTTTTGAGGGAGGATCACCCAGTACTTTTTTTTTCTAAATGACTGAATGTAATAATATGATTCTTAATATGTCTTTCAAAGGTTCTAATCATTTAAAGTTGAAACAAAATTATATTGAATCACAGCATTGTTATTGTGAGAAAGCATAGTCCAAAATTAAATGGTCCGTAAGTTACCATGGAATAGCACGAAAATATTTAACAATAACACAAACCTGTTCCCATTGTTGTTACCCTCTCGGTAAAGCTTTTGCCTCTTGTGTCTTGCACTACTTGGAGACTAGCAGGTGGGCGAGTCTTTTTTTGATAAAGACCTTTTTATTTTCCTAAATCTACAGTCTTCCAACGATCTGTAGAATACCCATGTGTACACTTATCTAATTCTGTACTGCTGCAGTGACAAGAAGAAAAGTTAGTCTGTCGGAAATGCAAGATTGTTTCTTCACTGACGTAAATGGTTGTACTCTAAGACTATTCTATGCAAAAGTTCTAAGTATGTGTCAGATGCACTTTTCGCTAATGAACTGGTGTTTATTAAGTCTTTAACCCAGGCTTCCAGTGTTGGCTTGTTTGATACTTTGAATCTGCAGTATCCTCTCAGTATACTTCTCTTCCCTTACACTGTAAGATACACAGCGGGGGTGGGGGGGGGGGGGGTTTGGGGTGGGGGTGGGGGCTAAATGAGTTTTCATTACCACTAATTTTCTTTAGATGGTCCAATTTGTTTCCTGAACCATAACTTGAAACATAAAATGTTTTCCAGACTCCCTTCGGGCTCAGTGAGTCATGGAAGGCTGAGTTCTTTTCCTCGGGCTACATTAGGCTACAGATACAAGCTGAACTTTCACTGAAAAGAATAACAATCGAAGCGTCGGTATTTCTAACTGGTATCAGATAGATCGTTTTATAAAGGGGGGTATTTTCTTCTTTTGTGATGCATCCAGACACTCTGGTTGACATGATCGTCTATCTGGGATAGTTTTAAAATGTCCTCACTGTCTACTGTCCTGTAGAGTGAGCAAGATCTCCGCATTTGACTCGTTGTGCCTTGTGTAGGTCGTTAAGAGACCCAAGGGATAAGTAAAGCCTTTCTATTAATTGCGCTCAACGACTTCTCCTGAACATTCGTTCTTATTTCATGAACTGCAAATCTAATTAATTTTTTCCTCAGTTTGGTTCTGATAGGTCAAGAGGTGCACATGGTCCATGAGATCTTGCAGCACTTAGACGAGCCAGGCTTGTTCGGCGCTTTTTCTCACAGTGCTTGTAAGGTGAGTGAAGCAAACTACAGATATAATGGAACAGGCTTTATATCTGAGTGTTCTGTACCAAGAGGGATTTACCATTTAACATTTCTATTATATATATATATATATATATATATATATATATGGAACAAAGTAAAAAAGCAGAAAAGATAAATTTGCTGCATGATCTTTCTAAAAGAAGAAAAAGAGCGGTGATCTTTGCATAGCTCAAACAGACAAACAAAACAAAACAAAACAAAACAAAAGCAACAACAACAAAACCCAAACAACGGTAACGACCAATAACTGATTTTGAAAGCGTTATTTGACCTGCTATTAACAAGTGCGAACAGCTTTGATGTTTCTGAACCATCTATTGCTTCAACTAGACGAACAAATAAACAGACAAACAAAAACAAGAAAAACAAACATCCCCCCTCTCAGAAGAACAGTGCAGGGAAGGAGATACCAACCAACCAACCAACAAACCAACCAACCAACCAACCAACCAACCAACCAACCAACCAACCAACCAACCAACCAAACAAACAACCAAACAACCAAACAACCAACCAACCAAACAAACAACCAAACAACCAACCAACCAACCAACCAACCAAACAACCAACTAACCAACCAACCAACCAAACAACCAACTAACCAACCAACCAACCAACCAACCAACCAACCAACCAACCAACCAACCAACTAACCAACCAACCAACCAACCAACCAACCAAACAAACGGCAAACCAACCAACCAACCAACCAACCGGTCAATTATTCAACCAATTAGTCCATCCATCCATCCATCCATCCATCCATCCATCCATCCATCCATCCATCCATCTTGTCAATTTTAGAAATTGAGTAACCCTATGCTCTGTGTAGTTTTTAACCTCTCTAGCATACGAGTGCCATTTTTTTTCTCAGTTCTCATTAGCTGTCTTTCATACCAACTTTTCAATACACGTACCTAATATTTTGATAATATTAGTGTGGTTAATGTATTTTGATCAACGATATGTCTAGTGCGTTTAAACGTTCGTTTGTCCGCGCGCGGGAGAGCGGTAATTAACACAGAACTACGAGAACTCTCCGATACAAGTACATGGGACTCTGAAAGGATTAGAAACCCAGACTCCAAGATTACGAGGCGAGTGTCTTAATCTCTCCGCACTCACTGACCCCGCCCACTCAACTGGCGTTCGCTGATATCCCCCGTCTCACCTGGTGTAATCTCTTAATAACCTGCCAAACCTGTTGCCGCTTTTGTTGAGAACAAGAGCGTTTATCCAATTTTCCTTCAAAATTCAGCAGCACGCAGCACGTGTGAGATATTATGTTTTGGACTAGATGACTTTTCTGTTGAGGGAGAGGTTTTGTTTGGTTACATAAAAGACATTTTCCTGCCCAGATTTGTGGCTTAAGAGGCGTGAGATATCGCTGAACTTGAGAGAGACTTTGGAAAGGGGCAGAGGGGAAATGAATGGAATTCAAATACGTGACATTGTGAAAACAAAATGACTGTCATTATTACTGTGCCCCCCCCCCCCTCCGACCTTTTCCCTCCTTGATCTCTGATAACTGATTTATTGCAAATGATTGCAAATGTTTTACCTTTAGATAGAAACAATAAAAGATACATTCGAAGCAGGGGAATGATTCCACCTTGTCACCTGAGCTAACCAGCAATGAGCGGCATACCTTATCCCAGCACAAAGAACACACACAACCGATAAAATAGACTTTTCTCGGGGGGGGATTTAATTTGCACCTTCACAGACGTCGATCCCATAAGACAGAGAAGAGTAGAGTAGACAAGACATAGAAAGAAAAATCTTATTGCAAGATCTATGTTAATGCAAGACACGTCGTCAAGGCTACCAAAGCATTATCAGACGCAATCTCTTCCGAACTTAGTTCAAAAGGCAAAATGAGTTTGTTGGATAATACGCATACGGATACAACATTTGACAGAGTAACAAATCCCTGAAGAAGACGCTGACCGAAGCGCGGCACGGCCATACCCTGATTGACATATTCACCATCAGGGTGAGTCCACACCCCACAGGACAACTAGAGTGATTTCCGGAAGTTTAATCCTCTTGAGACCGGAAGCTCCCCTTGAATGAAGGTTTATTGGCAACTTTGGCGAAATAGAGCAGTCTTATTGCTGCGTACTTTTACCATGATGTTGGAACTAATGAGGTACTATTTCGGAACTTTCTTTATATAGCCACAAAAAAGAAGAAAAAAACAACAACAGACCCAAAGGTTGGAGAATTGTTTTAGGCAAATCTCAGCAGATTGCGCTCGTTTTGTAACAATGGTCAATAATGGAAGCAACATTCCAAAAAGGGTAAGCGCTTATAAAATATATTTGGCCCTACATTACACACACACACACACACACACACACACACACACACACACACACACACACACACACACACACACACACACACTCGCCCATATATATATATATATATATATATATATATATATATATATTTATATATATATATATTATATATTATATATAAATACACACACAACACAACACACACATACAAACACTCATATGTGATACATAATTTCTATAATATATATGTATAATACATATAAAATAATATGATAGTTTCAAAATATATTATATATCAATGGCTGACGCAAGAAATTGGTATATCCACTTTTCACAATTTTCGAGGAAAACTAGCCTTTAAAACACAGTCAAGAAGAAAAAATATTAGCTCGATACCGAATTAAGCTAGGGCTTCAATATTTATAGATGTAAAAGAGCGCTGAAAATTTAACTACCAATATCGATCTCTCCATTTCGACCAAAAGTGGAAAAAGTCACGTTTTGCGCTCAGACATCGATATGTATAATATTTGATTATATTATATTCATAGGTATATTGTTTAAAAAGGAAAGAAAGAGAGTAAAAAGAGAAGTGAGAGATAGAGAGAACGGGAGAAATATGAAGAAGAGACACAGAGAGAAACAGAGGGATAAATATATATGTATATATCTATATATATATATATACATATACATATATATATATATATATATATATATATATATATATATATATATAATATAAATATATATATATAATATATATATATAGAGAGAGACAGAGAGAGACAGAGAGACAGAGAGACAGAGAGAGAGAGAGAGAGAGAGAGAGAGAGAGAGAGAGAGAGAGAGAGAGAGAGAGAGAGAGAGAGAGAGAGAGACGGAGGGATTGAAGGAGGTAGGGGTGGCTACCAAAGCCCAGGAACATTTTAGTAAGGATGGGGAGATATCCGATTGTCCACACATTATTCATACGACGTCGAGTCATATCGCTAGTTAAAATCTTCTCGGTCAGATCTCCACCTTACAGCTCCTGATAAGGCATACGGATCCAACAAATGGTACTGCGCCATCCTCGTGCTACTTTCCTCAAAGTGAGGCTAGGGGTTGGTTTCGGTTGATGATTTATCGTCTTATGTGTACTGACAGTCACGGTAACTGTAATATCATATTTATAGATGCATCGATACTTCGATTTTTGAGCGTGCACTTTGTTGTTCGCATTTTGCTTATTAGTTTTACGGGAGAGCTCGTTCGAAGATAAATTTGTGTTTTCGGAGGTTTAGACGGCAGCGTTTCTCCAAAATCTTGTAAAATATTTATTTCATTTGGAAAAAGCTTACAGCCATTATTTTCTCGTACTAGACTTGAAGAAAATGTCGTGGTATTGGGAAGCTTTTTTTCTGCTCAATTTTCATGTCATTTGATGCAAGATCTTGCTGTCGTGCGCCTCCAATATTTAATGCAAGCTGTGTCGAAGTTCAAAGAAACTTTTTCATATTTACTAGACTTTGATCTCATAATTACATGCGTCTTTTATGTGGTGGGTACAGTCTTTGCTGTTACAGGTAGAAGACTTGACTATGATTCCCAGACGGGAAGTAATTTGTTTATTTCGAATCTTGGTCTTTTAGATGGAATGTCGTGCCCCACCTAGCCAGGGTTGTCCCTGACAGCGTGGTAGAAGCAGACCGCCTCCTGAAATAAACTATTTGTATATATCGATGGTGGTAGTAGGCATAGAAAGCTATTTCACAATCGACACCCTTGTTCTTTTTATGAAGATATTTCTTGTTCATTTAGTAACCACATTACATGTATTTAAATCGTTTACATTTAAACATGTGCTGCAACCTCCCTCCCCCCTCTATCTCTCCTGAAAAAAAATCCTGACTCGGTTTAGCTTTAGACACGGTCTACAACTCGTACAAAAAGATGTCTCAGTCAGTGGTGGTGGGTGGACCAAACTTTTGGTCGGGCTTAGGTTGATTCCACGTCTTTACCACCATATAGATAACAACAAGACCTGAACAGTGATGATTTTTCAATACTCACAGTGAGCCACGACATTTTGAGAACCATTCAAACGAGAAGAGTCCTCCTTGTCTCCATTCTCTTTGTTCAAAGTTAAATTCTTCTGAGTGGTGGGGTCGACGAAGCCGTTTCACCTCAAATTAAAAGTTTTTCGAAGTTAGTTATAACTGCTCAATCTCAGCGGCACAAACACAAACAGGCACACAGCACTTCAAACATATTCCGTCTTTGAGCAGGATTAGGCCGTGTAATCGAGGAAAGCAGACATCACCTAACAACTTCCAAAGAGAGCGTAGGTATCTGTGTCACTGGGGGGAAAATGTGTCGTAAACGTTCATCCCATTGTCAGGGCTAGGAGAGCGTGAACCCTTTGCACAATGCTATTTTTTCAAGTCTTCTACCTTTTTAATAGAGGGATTTCATTGTGGAAGGGCTGTGGGAACGGGCTCGTTCTTTGCTGAGCCCCAAAGACATTTGATTCGCTGTTAGGTTACTAAGGTTACAAGCGGTGACAACAGTGATTCGATAAACGAGCATGCCGCCAAGTTGATCAACTGCTTATTTCGCTATTTAAGAAACTTTTATTTACTTTGGGATAAATTTGGGGTGTGGGGAGTGGGGCTCAAGCCCGTAAGCCCTTCCCTACCCACAGCCACTGGTCTCAGTGTTGCACAGCACGACATGAGAATATTTTGCTTTGTAGATTAATTAATCATTCCTACTGATTATGTAGCAAAGCTAATATTTGGTCAACAATGTTCACATCTAATTTTCCCTTGCGTTTATAGTGGCTTTTTGCATCGTGTTTTCTAAGCATAACAAAGGAGAATACCTGGGATCTTTAAAAAAAGATTGTTCCCTTTTTAGCACTAGAAATTCTTTTTTGTTTCAGTTCTTTTTTGGGAAAGGACTCAAGACTATACACGGTTCTGTTATACTGAGCTGGGCGACAGAAAGCATTGTTGTCTACAACATTGTAAATTGTTTTCACTGTTAGACATTGAACAATGCTTGGTTGCGGTTACAACAGCCGCAGCAGACACAAAAAAAATCATAGATAGTCAGAAAAAGGCTAATGGCGTGAGGGAAAAGAAGACCATATTATAACTCACGTCTTTGGGGGGACTATTAATTGAGCTTCGTGTCTGGCAGACAATGTCGATTAAAGGATCCCTTATATAAAAAAAAATACCCAGCGGTTTGATGTAATGGGATACGTTTATGTTTAAGATAATATTCTAGCGAAGGACCCACTTATATACACAAAGAGAGAATATTCTATAACTATGCCCGAGTCTCTGACTTGCACTACAATGGAGTTATTTTAAATTGAAGACATAAGGACCGCCCCTTAAATGACGGGCTGGAGAACTTTAATTGAGCCGTAAAGAAAGCATGTAATTGAAAAAAACATTTCCTTGAAGTGAACATGAATCCAAATCAAACGCGTTGTAGTTAAATATTAATGTGCCCTCAACATAAAAGGGACATTGCAAGGCTATCAAGACGGCGCATTTACCAAACACAGCATGCTATGTGGCATCGAAGATGTGTGGAACTTTTTTTATTTAAATTAATTCACTGCTACAGACTTTCAGACCGCTGACATGACTTGCACAGCTTTGCACTGAGGCACGTTTTAAGGAAAATCTATTATAAGGCTATATCACAATTTTAGAAAGGATTACGTAGTGGGTAAATGGACTTGTATTATACGAGGTGCACTGTCATGGCTCTCCTTAAAAACTTCACTTATTAGAAGCGGTCACGTCATAAGTGGTGCCATTACCCAAAATGAAGGGAAAAACACCAGTCTCTCTATAGCAGAGTGCACACGTCACTTTTCTTTTATTGTCCATCATATGGATCATACTAACTCAAGTAGAGGGCGATATATTGAAGGGATGAAAGATCTAAGGTATTAGGCAGGACTATGAGTAGATGTCAGTTTAGCCTTTTAGAGAAAGACCAAGAACGTTTTATATATTTATTGATCAGAAAAAACCTTTCTGTTTATATAGGTTTCTGTTGTTTTGTAAAGAGCCACGAAACCTGTGTACGTCAATCGAGGTTAAGCGCTATGTAACTGCCTTGTTATTATTATTGTCATTGAGAGCACAGGACTACACAACAAAACATGTTCATTAAGAGCAGGCAAACACCAAACAAGCCTTTTCACCAAATGTTAAACGATTGTAGGTGGTTGAATTTTTGCACCTCCGTCGACACAATTTAAGTGTTTTTGGGGAACTGCTGCTTCAAAACTGTCTGTCAGGGCCAAAAGGGTGCGCTCCGGCAAACCAGTAGAAGGATGCAGTAACCCGATACAATATTAATAGTGTTATCACTACATCGGGATCGCGCTCACATAATTTGCATGTAGCTACCAAAAAACTGACCATTACTCACATACAAGGAAACACAGATTTCAAGCTATGCTTTGGTAGAAGAAAAATCAGTTGTTCGATTTACTTTTCTTTCACTTTGAAATTGAGAACTTTTAGGGGTGCCACATTGAAAAAAATGATCTTTGACTTTGAGCTGTTTCTTAAACTAGCGGATCAGCATATTTTTTTAAGGGCTGAAGGAATTTGCACCGAATCCCCCAGAGATGCGCGTCAAACGCCTTCCTAGGATTTTCCGTAAAGGCATTCTTTTATGTTGGTTACACAACTCTTTTCTCAGAATTTTAAGTTTAAAATGTGTCCATACAACCTAGTTTGTTGGGGTTTTTTTTGACTGTATGAGTAGGTATTCTTCTTATGTTTTCCAATTACTTTTCAGTTATGTGGGTATTGATGTACAGGACAAGAAGAAACGATCTTTTTCTTATAAACAGGCATACGATAAGCTGTGGGGTAGGACATTGAAAAACATTATTTGGTCATCCTGTGAAAACCAAATTTGCATACTCTATTAGAAATGTGTGAACAAATTATACACCACCCGATCTGCAAAAGCAATGTTACCACTTTTTTTCTAGCTTCAATAAGAATGCGAAAGCTTTGAATCTTTATTGACAGGTGGTTTTGCTATTCCTCCTCTGGTTCAAAACTGATCTGAGTTATTATTTTTCTCTGCAATAAATTATAGTAGCACCAAATTTTACCCCACACCAGTAGTGAAAACACAAACAGCAACATCCGTGGTACAACAGTTAGGCAATTACCCACTTAGAGGTGGGAGACATGAGTTCAACTAATGATTTTTTTCGTTAGAAATCTGTTTTATCAAGCATCCTCGACTGTCTGTTGGAATACAACATCCCACTCAGACCAGGTTGTCTGTATGTATGTATGTATAGTATAGGGTTTTATGGCGCTCGCAACTGCTAAGGTCATATGAGCGCGCGAAACACAAGTTGTTCACCTTTGCAAAAGTTCACTCCACAACTGGTTAACTAATTGACTTTAAAATGCTAAAAAGTTAAAATATTTAAATTCAGTGTAAATACATAGGTTGTCTCTGTCACCCTGCATCCAAAAAATATTCTAAATTGTGTCGATGGAAAGTGTAGAACACTCGGCATAATTTAATTCTGTCTTCAATGCACCCATTGTGTTCAACACTGACATAATGATCTTAACCTATGTGTTCACGTTTTACTAAAACCATGGTGTCAGGCGTCAGGATCTGGCGCAAGGCGCAATATATTAAATTAAAACCCTGGCGTCAGGATCTGGCTCAGGTCATGACCTCGCCCAAGGCATAGAATTTTAAACTAAAACCATGACGTTATGATCTCTCTCCAGGTGTTCACGTTCGCTCAGGCCGTGTGCAACCTGATGTCGTCCTGGCTTATCGTGGCCATGGCTATAGAGCGCATGTGCGTGGTGTACATGCCCTTCCGGCGGAACATGTGGTGCCAGCAGCGCGGGGCAGTCATCATCATACTCACTCTCTTCTTTTTCATGTCCTGCACGCAGATATTCCGGTAAGTAGTCTACCACGATCCCCTTTTGTGTTACGTGTGTTTTTTCGCTCTGGCGTCACTGATGTCTGTGACGTAACAAGGGTTTTCAGGAGTTTTCTCCCTTCCTTGTCCATGTTCTAAAAATGATTTCACAACAATCTGTTTTGCTTGTTTGTTGCTGTTTTCCTTCATGGGAATAAGGGCTGGGGGACAAAAGATCTACAGTATTGAATTGATGATAGCAATCGCGGAGTAAGGTTTGTTCCTCATTCGCTTCTTCATCAAACATATATTCAGAAGTTGCTTTTCTGCTTTGTACGTCTACCTTTTATTGATGGCTGTAAGTTGTTTTCTTATTGTTGAAATAATACTAGTCCCACTATATAAAACAGTAGTAGGAAAGCGCCAATAGTAGTTCGATTTTAAAAAAGCTTATTCTTTGTGTTAATTCTATCTCTTTGTCTTGTCTTTTTCTCTGCTCTTAATGGATATTAATGTGTCCATTTGCTTCTGTTCACTTAAACAGATCTTCTCTATTACATTGATTACATAATGACGAACAAGGTGACTCAAAGACAAAGCGCTTAGTTCCCCTGCAAGACATATCGAACAGAGAAACACCAAAGAAAACTTTCAACAAGGACGATGACATCTACATAAACTATCTAATCAAAATCGAACCTTTAACCACTCGCGTGTGTCAAACTCATGCATAAACACAACTCAGTAGAATATCATTTTTTAAAACCGGAAAGGTTTTTGCCCTGAGTCAGTAACCACCAGAGACCTCTGTGCATATTTTGCTTGAATAATGCATGACCACTGTGTCTGAAAGAATTGGGAACGAATTCCGTTTCCCCCCATAACTTGATAGATTCACATCAACGAATGGGTACTGAATTTTGAGTGTCATTTTTATGCGACAAACTACTGACACCACAAGCATATTATAAAGCAATGGAAGCCGCATTTCCACGGATTTTCACTATATATAGAGAAATCATTTTGACGTTTTTTTTAAAGTCTAAGATTATATAAAAGGCTATACGTTGCATTACCTCATACGTTTACAACAGGCTCAATTGGTTTGCCGTCTGCATCCTTAAGTATTCAAAATTTACGAACGTCCTCTTGGGGATTTGAACGAGGACCAGCGACCCAGCATGATACCAACACAGTTAACAGAGGGCTTTGGGAAAAAAAAACAACAACCCCAAAACACTTGTGAAAAACGGAGTTCCGCTTTTGCAATGTTCTAAAAATGCTTTTTACTGTTTAAACTATACTGTCGGAGGCTTGTGTCAGTCTCGGGAAACACATGGCAAGTGCAAATGCAAAACCTGCTAAAAGATAGCGTCCCGTGCATAGCCTAAACTGACGACTGAACAGAGAAAGAAAAAAAAACACCTGAAAGAAAATAACCCCCAAAATTTAAATGCCCTCTTAAAAACCCCCAGGCAGAACAGATTTTGATCGAAACTCTGCTCTCTTGTCATTATCTTTGCGATTAAAGACTCTAATTTTTATTCAGAGTAAACTGTTTATGTTTCATCTTTATGCTGCAATAACGATTTCCCCGCTATGCCTGCATCTTTGTGATTTGAGAGGTTCAGCGTATTAGAGAGCCGGATGAAATTAAATTTTTAATTTTTCACTTGTCCCATTTCACCCCTCTCCACTCTCTGTATGAGTAAAAAAAAATCAGTATTAGATTGAGAAGAAGGGCTCGATGTGCCAATCTTTTGAACAGTATTGTGAGGGTGAGAGGTTTTATACATTGTTTACAAGCGTCTCTGGTGTAGTAGTGTAGCGTATCTTGAACGTTGCAAGCGTTTTCTGATCGTAAGAGTCCATTTGTTGCCTCTCTCTCTCTCTCTCTCTCTCTCTCTCTCTCTCTCTCTCTCTCTCTCTCTCTCTCTCTCTCTCTCTCCCTCTTTCTATCTATTTATCCATCAATATATATATCAATCAATCTCTCTTTCTTTCTCTTTATCACCCCCACCCCTGTCTCACTATCTTTTATCTCTCTCCCTCCCTCTTTCCCTCTCTCCCCCCCTCCCTCTTTCTTTCGCTCTCTCTCTCTCTCTCTATCTATCTATCTATCTATCTATCTATCTATCTATCTATCTATCTATCTATCTACCTATCTATTTATCTAACTTTATCTCTCTTTATCCCCTCCAGCCCCTTTTCTCACTCTCTCTCTCACTCTCTCTCTCTCTCTCTCTCTCTCTCTCTCTCACTCTCTCTCTTTCCCTTTCTTTCTCTCTCTCTCTCTCTTTCTCTCCCTTTCTTTCCCCCTGTTCATCTCCCTCACGTGTTCTATCCCTTTATCTGTACTGTCTCTATCTCTTCTTGTCTCTGTATCCCTTACTGCCTCACTTTCTCTCTTTCTCTCTATTTTTCTATCTATCATTGTCTCTTCCTCCCTCATGTTGTTTCTAAGTGTTTCTGTTTCTCTGTCTTCTTTGTCTCTCGTCGTCTCTTTCTCTTTCTTCCTCTTTCTTTCGCTTTCTTTCTCTCTTTCTCTCTCTCTCTCTCTCTCTCTCTCTCTGTCTCTCTCTCTCTCTGTCTCTCTCTCTCTCTCTCTGTCTCTCTCTCTCTCTCTCTCTCTCTCTCTCTCTCTCTCTCTCTACCTATCTATCTATCCATCTATCACCATTGTTTCCTCTGTCAGTCTGTACTTCGTGTTTTTGTCTCTACGTCTCTCTTTGTCTCTTCATTCTCGACCCCCCTGCCCCCCCCGCGCCACTCTTTTCGCTCTCTCTCTCTCTCTCTCTCTCTATTTCTCTCTCTCTCTTTCTCTCTTTCTCTCTCTCTCTCTCTCTCTCTCTCTCTCTCTCTCTCCTGTATTCTCCATGAGTTGTTATATGTAAGTTAGGGTGTGAGCGCCAGATGTGAATATGTTTCTGTCTGTCTGTTTGTTTGTTTGTCTATCTCTCTGTCTATTTGATCTGTCTGTCTGTCTGTCTGTCTGTCTGTCTGTCTGTCTGTCTGTCTGTCTGTCTCTCTGTCTGTCTGTCTGTCTGTCTGTCTGCCAGTCTGTGCGTCTGTCTTTGATTCTGTGTCTATGTGTTATTTGTATTAACCATCCCCAAACTGAAAGCGTAGGGAGAAGGAGAGATGAACGTGAATATTTGAATGTTATAAATTCGAATTGACCTTTTGCCTAATTTAGTGATTTTTAAAGTAACTTTTGCTTTATTCAAAATGCTCTCTAAATCAGCTCCGATGTTTTCAATACTTATTCGAAATGTCTGTCTCAGGTCTGGCACTGGATGATGATGATGATTCAAAATTAGTCGTACTTGAAACTTTAAAAGATTATTACCGAGTACTTGAATCCTAACTTACAAAAATCAATAGGAAAATTGCGAGTTACTGGATATCCCTTGCAACAAGATTTAGTTCAAAGGTTTTACGTCCCTGTCGACACAATTTCGATCATTCCGAAAGCGGGCTGCTTTGGCTTTTCGTTGCTTGACCAACCTGTAGCTCAGAGAGATACAGCACCAATGCAGAAAGAGATCGAGAGAGAGAGAGAGAGAGAGAGAGAGAGAGAGAGAGAGAGAGAGAGAGAGAAAAAGAGATATTATAAACAATTATGAACAAAAATGACCATGTTAGAATAGCTATTTTAGTATCCATTCTGTTCAAAGGTTTGGATAGATCTGGACATTCTTAATTTTGGGGTACAACAAACAAAAGGAATGCAACCAATTGACTTCATCATAACAAAGATGTCCAGCCACTACACACTATTGGTCAATAGATGAGATTTAGAGCAGTGATTCGGTTGCTTCACACAAAAGGGAAAAAATATTCATGAAATTTAGTCCAAAGGTAAACGTATTTTTGATGTTTTAAATAAGGACAAACCGTTGGTTTTAAGACCTACGAGCACGATGATCAAATTAGAGCCAAATGCATTTCTGCCAACACTCACAACAAAAATGCTGAACGCATTGAAAAACACATTCGTTGTGACAGGATGCTCACAATTCGTGACATAACTGATAGCTTAGATCTTTCAATGTCAGCAGTTTACATAATTGTTTATAATCAGGAGGGTTCAGAAAAGTGTCAAGTGAGTGGATTCCAAAACAGCTGACAGATGACCAAAAGTCACAGAACATCGATGTTTGTACGGCGTCGTTTGAACGACGCAGGCAAAATAGCACTTGAGACCTGGGCCTGCTGGTGATAAAAAACAACTGAATGAAAGCTTTAAAAAAATTACAACTCTGATCTTGCCCCATCAGATTCCACCAGTTAGGACCAATGCAGAGTTATCGAGCCGGGAAGAGTATCATTGATGACACAAGCCGCGTGGAGCACGTTCGAGATTGTCTTCGATCGCTTGACCTAAACATTCTACAGGGATGGCGTGCATTTTCTCTTGCAACGATGGAAAACCCCACTTGATTGTTAATGAGAAGTACTTTGAAAAATAAAAGGAAATGTTTAGCCAACTAATTGTGTAAGTTGTATCTCAGTCATGACTAAAACAATCATTTTACAGCCCTTATCGAGTTAATTCTTGGACAGCCCTCCTTTTACTGTAGCCATACAATATCTTTATTTTGGTTTAAACATCGGTATCACTTAATAAATTTTACTCTGATAGTCATGGCTGTTTTGTTCTGCCGCTAACTATCAAACTAAATACTAAGTGAAATAATAGCATTAATAAATACTATTTGATGAAATTTGTGTCACTACTGTGACTGTGATTACAAAATTTTTATTTTATATCCTCATTATTGACAGTGTTGTTTCTGGGGTATCTTTTCTTCATAGTTCTGACGATTTCACAGGTTATAGTCCAGAAGACGACAATGGCGACATGATATCTGTCGGAACTACATTCGCTTTTTTTTTCATTTTGTTTGAGCTGTAACAGGCGCTCAAACATTTTAGTTAATTTTAGTGAGAGTTTTACGGCGCTGGCAAACGAATAAGGTGATATGCACGCGCACTCAAACATCTGTTGTATCTCCATGCAATAACAGAATGCTGTCTCAAATAATTATCTTTGTTCTTATGGTTTTCTGGACCAATTTAAAGAAGAAAAGACTGTTTAAAACGGCTTTAGATTCAATTTACATTTGATAGTAAATATTTGAAAACAAAAAACAACCTAAATATTTGAAAAAATAAACAAACCTTATGTGTCTGTTAAAAATAGAGGTGAAAAAGGCGTTATTAACTATGCATGTTTTTAACAGTCTACACTCTCACTAAACTAAGCATTTAATTTAGGAACAAAGAAAAACCTATTTGAATAGGAGAATCGAGAAATAATATGAAGCATGTATCAGACATGTAATACGATTTTGGTACTCTCATTTATATAATTAACACGACTTTGAAAAATAAAAAGGCAGCTTTTTTTGCCAAGTCTGCCAATCCCTGTCGATCGGTTCTGTAAAACCTAATTTGACGACACCAGAAACTGACAAACCTCGGCGACCCAACGGAAGCTGTAGCCCAGGAAGCCATTGATTACAAATCAGTCCAAAAATAGATACATCAGATTCCAACAAAAACGAAGTGACCAGTAATGAAAGAGATCGTGCTAGCGGCAAGAAACACTCCGATTACCTGATTTGATTTTGTGCCAAGTTTACCTCTCAACTCGCTTTTCCTCCCTTTCCCCAATTTTACCCCCTTTCCACGAATTACCCCCCCCCCCCCAAACCCCGTCCCAGATTGTCCCCCCTTTGCCGGAAATTGGATGCGTCTGAGCACCGACCAGCTTGTTCCTGCCTGTCTTGAACTCTTGTTTCCTTTGACTCATCTGGCTGTGGTTTTCAGTAATATTAGGACGAGGCCCTCTTGGAGTGGAGGGACCGTCCAGTTTTAGAACTGCTTTTCACCCTAATGACTCTCGAGGTGTCAGCTCGGGTGCAAGCATTCAGATTTAAAACATATGCGGCAGCAGCATTATCAGCAACAGCAATAGCAGCCGCAGCAGCAGCAATCTCTACATTGTTTTTTAAAAGCATTAAACAACTTACATCCACATCCACACTCTCTTCTTATCCATTGGTTCAAATATTGTCTTATCTTTCTTGTTTTTTTATGCAAATACATGTAGTTATAAGACACATTATCAAACGACAGCATTAACGCCAAGGCTAACTTTGTTTAGCTCATTTTTATTCGTTATTGATGACACCTAAATGAAATACGGATTAGAAGTATAAATAAGAAGGTGCTTAAAAAGAGTACCGTTGTCTAAAATAATTATGGCTGATAGAGGGGGAAAACCCATCGTTTCTCTCCCTTTCTTTCGGAGGAAAAGCTTTGAAACATTGACAATAGCACGATGACCTAGACGTTGATAGTTTCAAATTTTTGGGACAGCGTACTTATCACATTAATTATAATATTAAATTATCTTCCAGACTAAGAGTCCCTTAACACGTACAACTTAAATAAAACCCAATGTCTGTCAGTCCGCGGACCATCTCAGACTTGAAAGGTAAACTTGAGCATGTAAATGATAGACCTCACAAAAGCCTCACCGATGCCAGCTTGCTTTGAGATCATTGAACTGATATCTGGCGACCCAAGATAATAGATAATTTTGTCGTCGAGCTGAGAAAGCCCAATGAGTGTTGCACTGTTCTTTTGAAGTTTCTCAGTGGCATTTTAAAATTTCAATCCGAATTTTTTTTCTCAAACATTATTCAAATTCTAATAAAAATGTCATTTTCATAATCAGAGCCTCAATAATACTTCAATCCACACTGGGAGCATACTTTGTCACGGGAAATTACGAAGTTATGTGTTATTTCCATTGTGCACTTTTCTCCAACACACTATACTCATTCTACTAGAGACATATCAGTATCATAATTGCTCGTTTTCCAACGGAGCATTCTCTTTTTGTGTTCGCTCATTTTTACATGTCCTTGTATTGATTGCTGTATCCCAATGTCTCGTTTTCAGCAAAAGGCGTACACAGAAACTGACTGAAATCTGACAAAAGTTTTAAGAGTAGGTAGACAAATACTTTGTTGCGAACAAAATCAACAACGTTAAAAGTTAATTCAGATAAGATCTAAAAGTGGGAAAAGTTCCAATGTGTCTGGTGCTGGTTCAGATCAAGTTTATGCACCAAAACTGTGGTAACAACTTTCAAAATATATGTATTATAAAAGGCCAAGGAGATTCCCAGAACAAGGCTGTCAAATTTGGAAACTGACATTTGCGGCCACCAAGCACAAGACAAGACTCACTGGAAAATCCTGGCGAACAGTTGCCACCAGCCTCTCATGAGGATTGATTGGCTCCCTCTTTAATGGCACCTGTTTTTCAATCAAGGGATGGATTGCACATAATAGATGAAACATGTGGATTTTTCCCACTCTTTGATAACAGTTATTGCAAATCATCCTGGTAGGCTCGTATTTCTTCAAATATATTACTTTATTATGTGTGTAGACCTATCTTTTCAGCCGTCAATTATTCAGTCAGTTGCTTTTTTCTCCCCATCCTTGAGGAACACCCAAGAGGCGTGGGGAGCATAGTGGTTAGGCTGCCAGACCTCTAATCGTGAGATTGCGTGTTCGGGGTTCGAGCGGCAGCTCGGTCTGACGTTGTATCCTTGGGAAAGAACACTTTACACGAATGTTCCGTATGGTTCAGTGCTTTCGAAGATGGACGTTTAACTCGGAGGTCCCGCCTCTTAAATAACCTCATAGGGTTGATAGGAGCGTTACACCTATATCCTTTCACCATTTTTGAGGAACACAGACTACAAAACGCTGACAATTACAATCGTGGTAATCATCTTCGGACAACATTTTTGTTGGGTTTTAAACTGCGCACGCACAGTATGCTATCCAAATCGCACCGAGGCTTTATGCCCAAACATTATCTTTTTTCGCCTCAAATCCGTCAGTCCTACTGTGATCAATATGGCCCGATTACTGACGAGTAACGGGTTAAACACCCCCACCCCATCTAAAATGTACGTCTAAAGGTACAGCTAGACAAATGTTTGTTGAATGGGGAAAGACATTAAAAGCAAATATTTAACTATGTGGAAATAACAGAAGCAGGGTCTTAAAGCAAGAAAAAGTAGTACATCGAGTAAACAGAATGAAAATGGTAATCAGTTTAGCAACGTTAACTATTTGGTCTGATATAAAAGCACAGGTTATACAAAGCCTTTCCCGAGGAGACAGACTAATTCAGTAACATTCTCCAATGTGTGCTTTCCCAATGAAATTCAAAAGGTGCAAAAAGTATTGATGTAATTACTTGAGTTGGTCTCTTTGTCATTTTTTTCGCATTGGCGAGGCCAACGAAAGTACGACAAGAGCAAATTCATCAAATTATACACGTGTTTAAGAACGAAATGAAATGAAGCAGGCACAACAAAAGGCAAAACTTTTTGTATGTTTTCAGATTTTTTTTAAGGGGGGTGAGGGGTAAATTCCTAAAACCTGTAGATTTAGATTTTTTTCATGCAACCGAGAAAAAAAGCATTGCATGCATTCCCTGAGAACAGCCCCGTTGTCTAAAAAAATGTCCCTGTTATTGCCTTCGTCGCTACAAAAGCACAGACTTGTATTTTTCTCCCCCACACCCAACACTTCACCAAGTTGCACGATCTCAGCCTGATACATCTATTTCGTAACAACATTATTTTTTCTTCTCCTGTATCATCATCATCATCATCATCATCATCATCATCATCATCATCATTATCACCATCATCATCATCATTATCATCATCATCATCATCATCATTATCATCATCATCATCATCATCATCATCATTGCCTCAACTTCTGCTAGATTCCATCACTATTTGATTTTGCTAACCTATCATCTTTTTCCCCTCTCGTTTTTTCATTATGTTTTGTTGATGGATTTATAAATAGTTTTTGATTCACCAGTGTACGCTTAATATTATGCTTTGGAGTTTGTGCACTCTCATGTGTGTATGTGTATGTGTGTGTGTATGTGCATGTGTGTGTATATATGTCTGTGCTTGTCTGTGTGTATGTTTGTATATCAGGCTTGTGTATTTTTTTTGTATAATATATATATATATATATATATATATATTATAATGCATGTCTTTACCTGTAAAATATTATATAAATCGACACACAGTGTGTGTGTGTGTGTGTGTGTGTGTGTGTGTGTGTGTGTGTGTGTGTGTGTGTGTGTGTGTGTGTGTGTGTGTGTGTGTGTGTGTGTGAGAGAGAGAGAGAGAGAGAGAGAGAGAGAGAGAGAGAGAGAGAGAGAGAGAGAGATATTTCTTTTTCGTTATATTCCACGAAGAGGATTTAATGAATTCGGTGTTTTGATAATCAGACTTATATTAAACAACAAATGCTCGAGCTTTTATTCGAACAAAAGGGCAATAGGCAATTGGTGACCACAACGAAATGAAGTCATTAGTTTTAAAGGCGTTTAGAATACCACTCAGACTTCTATATGATTGTAATTTCCATCCCATTTGATCGCCAAAAGAGGTCATAATTAGTTCTGATGCAGCCATTTCGAAAGATGCTCCATAATGAGGTTTAAATGTTAGCTAATCTAAACATCGCTTTCTCTCGAGATAGTTAACATTTTGAATAATGAACACTGAGTTTGCAACTAACTTCCTTACTTGTAAAGCTACAAATAATTATTATATATAATGGTTGAATATTGAAAGGAGAGAGATTGAACATAATCAATTTTGTATGTACCACAGGGTCGTTATAATCATTTTTATTGCTTGGAATGGTAAAGGTAGAATACCACATTCAGCAAAATAATGTTATTTGAAAGTCAGACCCCCAAACTAACGCCCATCTGCAATGGAGGTTCAAACCATGGACAACAAGAGTAGGTCATACCAACTGAGCTACACCTTAACCATAATATATAAATATTATTTCCTTTATGTATTTGTTTTAAGGCACTAACTTGCCATTTTAAAGATAGATAGATAGATAGATAGATAGATAGATAGAAAGATAGATAGATAGATAGATAGATAGATAGATAGATAGATAGATAGATAGATAGACTGTCTCACTGATTAGGACAGTTAGGTTAACTATTTTGTTAGATAAAAATGCATCGAGTCAGCGTTTAAAAAGAAATGACAACCACCCTTTTTGTTTATACTTTACTTTTTCCTTCCTCTGGTATCCTTAGGATGTCGAGGGGAGGTGCAAGTTTCGGTCCTGTGCTAGGTGTGTAGCGTCTGTGATTGATATGTTGTTCCAGGACCTTTTTAAGCCCATCCAGCCAGGTCTTTCTTGGTCCTCCTCTTGATTTGAAGCCGGTTTCTCGGGTGTTGTAAGCTCTAGCTGGGACATTCTGGTTTGGTGTCCAAACCATTTGACTCTTTGACGCTCTATGAATTTAATTACTCGTGGTATTCCTGTTGTAGACGTATGGTTTCGTTTTTTATGGGGTCTCTTCTGGTGACGTTGACAGTTTTGCTGACACACCTCATTTCGTATGCATTGATTTTTTTTTTCTTGTGCCTTGTTTAGAGACCATGTTTGGTACTGGTATGTTAATGTTAGTATGAAGATTTCATTCTATTGATGAGCTGGGATTTCACTTGGGTTGGGATGTTCTTGTGACTGAGCAGGGGTGCTAGCTAATAGGTCACTGCATTTGCCTTCATCGTTCTTGTTTCGATTTTTTTGTCCATAGGCCCATCTTGTGTGAAGACGCTTCTCGAATATTTAAACTCCTCTAATTGTTGAAACTGTGTTCCATCAATTAGAATGTTGAGTTTCCCTGGGTTTCTGCTGACCTTCATAACTTCTGTTTTTGAGAAGGAGATTGCTCATTGAGTTTTGTGGTGTGTTTTTGTAATTTCTCCTCATCTGTATTTAATTAATATACTATGGTCATCAGCAAATAGAAGCTCGTTCAGTTAAGTGATGCTGTCATTTGCTGCTTTCGGGATCTTATCCGTGTAAGTGATAAAAAGAAGCGGAGAGAGAACACACTCCTGTCTTACCTCAGACCTGATGGAGAACCAGTCCGATAGTCCTTCTGTTGATCTTACGGCACACAGGCTGTTTTTATACAGTGACATGATGTTCTCCAACAATAGTCCTCTTACACCATATTCCTCCAAGACTTCCCAAAGTTGACATCTATCTACCCAGTCAAACACCTTTTCCTGATCCACAAAGACGATATTGAGGTCTTTGTCATGTGCAATGGCACTCACACAACTGTCTTAATGCGAAAACAGCGTCAGTATAGCCCCTGCCTTTTCTGAAGCCAAACTGGGATTCACTAATTTGAGTCTCTACAATTGGTCCAATTCTCATTTCCAGTTGCATGGCGTACAATTTGCCAACATGGCCGAGACGGGATATTCCTCTGTAGGTTCCACATGCTGTTTATAAATACACAAAATAAGAAAGATCCCCCACCCCCTAAAAAAGATACAAATGTGTTAAAATTAAAAATCCTTCTGCATGGGCGACCGAGAATGAACGTGGGATCTCCGTTTGCGGTAGGAAATGTGTTGGATGAAAGAATTTTTACCTTACAGCCGAGCAACTGTGTAATATATAAGCTGGAAGTTATGACGTCTGTGAATATGAAAACATATTACATTTACACTGTAGAATTCAATGGAATGATCAATAAACTATTGCGTTGGCCATGTCTCGAACACGCTGCAAGTATATCTCTGGGG
>NW_004797447.1:179606-180865 GCF_000002075.1 Aplysia californica
AGAGAGAGAGAGAGAGAGAGAGAAAGGGAGAGACGTGTAGAGAAAAAGAGAAGACGTTAAAGGAAAAGAGAAACAGAGAGAGAGAGAGAGAGAGAGAAAGAGATAGAGAGAGAGAGAGAGAGAGAGAGAGAGAAGGAGGAAAGAAGGAGAAAGAGAGAAAATGAAAAAAGTAAAAGAGTAAGAAAGACATACAGAGAGAGCGAGAAAGGGAGAGCGAGCGAGAGTAGAACGATACGGGGAAAGAGAGAGAGATAGAAAGAGAGAGAGAGAGAGAGAGAGAGAGAGAGAGAGAGACAGACAGACAGACAGACAAACAGAGAGAGACAGAGAGAAAGGGAGGAAGAAAGGGTGGGATAGAGAGATAGAGAGAGAGACATGCTGACAGAAAAATAAATAAATAGATAGATAGATAGATAGATAGATAGATAGATAGATAGATAGACAGATAAATAGATAGATAAAGAGATAGATCAATAGATAGATGAATATAAGGATAGACAGATAGACAGATAGATAGAGAGAAATATACAGTGAGATAGAGATACACAGATACAGAGATATTTGTTACGGCTAGCGAATACTCATTCTAAAGAAAGACCCCAAGACGCCCTACTGGAATGATGTCTGCAATAAATTATTAGCTTTTCTAGCTCTAGGTTCTATTCTCTTTCCAATGTGCCCTGTTAGTTTGAAGGTTTAACTTTTCTGCTCTTAAAAGTTTTGACTTCTATTTGACTATTGCCTAGAAATAAAACAAAGCAAAAAAAACCCAACCAACAAACCCCAACAAAAACAAAAACAACAAACAAACAAAGATTCCCGGTCAAAATTAGATTTAAAAAAAAAGAACATTAAAAACAAACAACAGGGGTTATCGAGAGTGGGGTCTTGATAGAAGTTTAAAGAAAACAAAACAACCAACGAACGACAAACCAACCCCTCTTTCTCTATCCGACGAAATCAGATATTCGAGAATATCATCTTCACCTTGCCTGCCAATTCCAATTATTTTAGAAAAATGTGTTTCTCCATTGTACCTCCACTCGTATTTTTTTTAAATGTTGGAGCTGATTGTACGAGCAAAGTGGGTGTAACTAGTAATGAAATGTATCTTCACATTTTGCGGACCAGTACATCTATCCTGAAAGAAAAACAAAAACAAGAAAAAAACATCAAGTTATAATTGAGGGTTTTTCACCTTGATAAAAACGTAAGCTGCGTCAAATAAACGCTAGTACAATACATTGTTTTATGTAACC
>NW_004797447.1:182910-184618 GCF_000002075.1 Aplysia californica
TTATTATTATGATTATTATGATTATTATGATTATTATCATTATTAGTTGTCGAAGAATTCTGTTAAAACAATAATGTATCTCTTTCCCAGATTTGCCTTGGTGGAAAATAAAGACGGCGAGTGTGTCGGTGCGGACGAGCACAGTGGCGTGTATCTGCCTCTACACATCTATGTGTACCAGTTCGCTCTGCTGTTCATTGCACCCGTTCTCATCGTGCTCGTGTGCAACATCGCAGTCCTCATCAAGATCTTCAGCGTGGAGAAAGCCACCCAGAACGAGGACTCTTCCTCCACGAGGCTTACAGGTGAGGTGTTTATTGAAAGGTCTCAACTCACTGAGGACACGCATTCTGGTCCTTTCGAGAATTACAAAGTTCTATCTGCTCAGCAACCTAGTTTTGAGAAATTTGACAAGAAAACGTTTGAGTTTCATAACATGTCAACCTTTTTATTAATAAAGTTCTTTGAATATCCTGATAACCACTTCGAATACGCTTTAATAGAGTAGATAGAACATTTGTGAGGCAGCGTGGTGGAATCAGGCTCTCGTCAAAATAATCAAAGTGAAGAAACTTGCATTTTTCCACAGGTTAGGGAATTTTTATCAATTTTTTGTTTTTTGGCTCTACACCTTTCATGCCCATTAAAGAACTCATTTCTGGTTGATTTTTTCTGAAAAGTGATTAAAGGCATAAAAATATAAATTTTAAGTTACCATGGGCACTCAAGCTAACGAAATGACTAATCTTTGGCGGCCATTTTCTCACTAATTTTACCTTTGAAAACAGGTGACCCCCACCTCCTTCTTTCGCAAATATCTCGACTTGTATGCAAGATAAATGGGTATTTTTCCCATCAAAATAAAGACAAGTGAATAAGCTTTAAGATGATACCAATTACTCTACATGCCCAGAAATTGACGAGAGCCTGATTCCACCACGCTGCCTCACATTTGGTTTTTGATCTCATGGTCTTCGTAACTCAAAACTGCCAAAAATGTCTGATAGGACTTTGTAAATCTGAGGTAACGAGTTGACTACGCTTGAATACGCAATGTTATCGGCTTTTATCAATTTGAATTAAAGAAAGAAAGAAAAACCCCACAACTTCGTTATTCATACTCATTTTACACATGCTTCTTTTAAATGAAATCTTAGAAACCCAGACAACAAGATGGGTCTGCTATAAAATGTACAAATTGGTGTTTTTGAATTATGAACGATCGTTCGTTTACGCACGCCTCAACATTGTCTTTTTCCTGCTGTCGGACACGTTATTATGTGTTTGATACGTCTTTAAAGAGTTTTTAAAAAGACCATTCGTTATTCATACTGCATTTTTAATTCTTCGCTATTGATGCGACACCTTAAATAAACAGGCAATGATATGCATACCTTGAAATTTGCAAATTCATGTGTCTGATTTGTGCATATTGCTTGAAATTATGCCACGACAGTGCCTTTGGTTTGCTGCTGATCCGACATAATACGTTCTTAAAAAGTTAAATTATGTCCATTCTTGTTTGAGTGAAGAGAAATACACCGACACACTAAATGAACTGTCATAAAATGGCGCTTAGAAAAAGCCGAGACTGACGGACAGAGACAAAAGAAGGAGATGAAAGGGCTGAGGAGAGAGCGAAAAGAGAGAGAGAGAGACACAGAGAGAGAGAGAGAGAGAGAGAGAGAGAGAGAGCGGGAGAGAGAGA
>NW_004797447.1:186274-187786 GCF_000002075.1 Aplysia californica
CCTCCTCCTCCTCCTCCTCCTGCCTACCACTGACATAATCTATCTTTCTTTCTTTCTTTCTTTCATTCTTTTTTTTTCTGTATATACATCTTCAGCAGCACCACCCCAATTCTTTCACGCTCTTCGTCCATCCTATTCTCCCAGTCTCTTTAATTCTTCATCTATCTCTCTATTGTTTTCGCTTTTTGTGTTTACCCTCCAGTCATCCATAATCATGCCTTTCTTTCTGTCTCCTTTTAAATCCAAAACCCATGTAACATTCAAACAATAACTGAGAGTACTTGCTCACAAAGAAAATCAAGCAATGTTGGTTTGGCGGGTTTTTAACTGGTGATCAAAAGACCGTACTCCTTTTTGCAAATCGCTGTAACAGGTTACCCCCCACCCTTATTTTCCCTCCAAATCCAGAGGAAAATAAATGACAAAAACATTGCTGCCTAATAGGCGACTAGTCAAAGCAAGATTCTGTCCGATGCCGTTATCATGTAATATATTCATAGCCATTCATGTATTTGCAAAACATGACATATTTCTTCATGGATCAATCTTGCCGCCTTATCTTTCTAATTTTCTTGTCTTCATGCCCATCCCGACGGCAACGGCATTGATGACAGCCATTCTAGATATGGTTGGACTCTTTGTTTGAAGTAATTTCAGTAGAGTATGTGAATTTATATGAGAGCAGGTTCCTGCGATAATTGTTTGCTTGACGTTCACACAGCTGATAAATTTAGCTTACAAAAGTATCAGGAATAAACCACGAACACAAGCAAATATGTGCTAATGTTTTCGTAGTCTTATGGAGTTTATTTGGATTCAACAAACCAGTTTCTTTAGACTGTCCACATAGCACCAGGACAAAGTGGTCGCAAATTGAAGTTACGATGTGCATACAAGTACAAATTTGCCTTTCAGAAGTGAGTTATTGTACTGGCACGAGTGCTCTAAGCTAGTAACAGCGTTCATGGTACGTTCTCTCGTTCAATCAATAAATTGTTCGTGAAAACGGTTTCTCGTTTCGTAAATAGATGGGAAAAGCTCGGTTAGACTATTCTTGCAATTCACCCTCAAGGTAACAAGGAGTGTGTGGTTTTCGGGTGAGTTGGGTTTTTTTCTTGGGGGGGGGGGGGGTTGTTACCTATTGTGTGAATTGCTAATATACGAATCCCAAAATTGGGAATGTAGAGGCCATGCTTCTTTATACAATATTGAATTGAATATAAGTTAGCCCTACTATGCTTTAAAGGTCAAACTAACCAGTCTCCCACATACATTCAAGAACTCATTGTACCATACACACCATCATGTGAACTAAGATCCAGTGGCTCTAGACTAATTTCAACACCTCGTGTATCACTGAAGAAATATGGTGAGAGAGCTTTTTCTTTTTCTAGGCCAACAGTTTGGAACACTCTCCCTCATAATTGGAGGAGGGAAATAAAACTTGATACTTTCAAAAGGGGACTCAAAACACATCTATTTAAGAAATATTTTAATTAATGGACAGTGCCT
>NW_004797447.1:190598-193098 GCF_000002075.1 Aplysia californica
ACACACACAAACACACACACACACACACACACACATTCAAATGCGCACTGTTCCCAATTCCTTCTACTTCGTTTTTTTTCTCTAAAATGAAGAAAGAGTTGAGAAAAGTAGGTGGAGCGCTCAATATCAATACTGACTCTGTACTATAGAATAAAAATAGAGAACCAAGGAGAGATAGATGCTTCTCGTTTTGTGATAGACTTGTTCAGAGGTGTGGACATTTTTGACAATGTAGCTGGTATGTTTGCTGAGAGTCTCTCTCGGGGCAGATAGATGTTTGTGGTTTGCAAATAATTATATAATAATATCTTGGCCTTGTATTGTGTGATCTGAACTGATTTCATTGATCTATATTATTTAACTGTAGAAATGTTACGCCCCTCTCGACTTCATTTATTGTCTGGATTTGTGCAAAAGTGCATAATTATTAATGTTTGACGTTAATTCATTCCAGTTCATTGTATGACTATGCGTTGAGACTATAAAACTATTGCAATATGCTTTCGGTCACACTTTTTTGGCCTCTGATATTGGAATTATATTTTCTGCTTCTTCTCAATATTTTCTACGTTCCCTTAGAGCATATATTTCCCCTATAACAAGTTTTTTTTTTCTTTATATCTCTCATTATTATGAGAGGGCGAGCGTAGAGTAGTGGATCTTCAGAGGAAGAACCCCCTTCAAGCAAGTGTTTCAGTCCTAACTACCCTGGAGGCCGTGCCATACTCCAGTCCTGACTTAGTGCTCTACTACTGTTGATTTTTGTTAATTTATTTTTTATTGGCGCTGATTGACGATGGAATCGTAACGGTTTTGGGGTGTTTCCTATTCTTCGGTCCGTGACTGTATGTGAAATGCCACGAAGATTCCAGACGAAACACAGCAAATGCAAATCTATACTATACAAGACTTTTGGGGAATTTCGTTATCTAATTCCAGTTCTATTTTTTTTTTTGCGGTACAGCTTCGTCCACAGCCAGGTCGAGCTTTTCTATGCCATTTCTTAAATGCGTTTGATGGCTTCCTTTCTTTTCTGGCTTTTGAGGCCTAGTTGCCCCAGCAGTTTGAATTTTGAGGCTGCAACAAACCCCAGTTCATACATTTCTACTTGCATGACTTTGGAGCTATATTTTATAACCCTCTCCTTCAAGTTCGTTCGGGATACCTTCATATTTTGCCAACTAGAACTGATGTTGTGGATCTATCCCGCCTTCGTATGGAATAGTCAGTTCAATTAGAAAGATCTTGGCATCAGTTTCTGATCAGAGAAGGAAATCTGGTTTGAGATCTGTTCTCTTGATCATGGGAGAGTAGTTCTCGCCCCTCTGGGAGATCTGCTGCTGGTTCCCAATCCTTTGTGGATTATAGAAAGTTTACACTCCTTGAGAGGCAAAGTGATTGCTTTCTTCCAACCTATTTCTTCTTTTTCCAAGCTATGAAGAATATCTGTACTGAAGTTTCTCCGCTATGGTGTTGGTCTCCAGGCTGCAGAAAATTGCGAGGACCAGCTCCTTCAGCATTATGTTGTGTCGCCACGTGTATTTTCTATCAGCAAGGGATACCTTACAGGAACTGAGGACACGTTCCACAATCTGTCCCTCATGGCACAATGGGTAATGGAGGAGGAGGGGGGGGGTTCTTTTTTGCCCCATTTACGCAATTAGCTTTCGATGGCAATGAGTCAAATGTTGCTCTGATGATATCTATTCCTTCCTAACTGTCTCTGTCACAATCTCTCTTTTTCTCTCCCCCTCATTCTCTCTTCCCCCCTATCTCAGTCTCTCTCACCCTCTCTCTTTCTCCCTGTTTCTTTTTCCCCCTTATTTTCTGTCCTCTTTCTCTATTTTGTTACCCACTGGTCCCTTTTCACCTTTTCTCCTCCAGTCTGTGGCGAAATGGCCAGGCTATTTGCCGCTGCACTGAAAAACACCAATTTGATTAACACATGAGGAAATCTATTCCATCGAATGTGTCCGTCTTCCTGCAGAAATACTGTATCCCACTCAGCCGTGTTGGCCCAGACAGGCAGGATCGAAACAGCCCGCCTCTTTAATTATGGGAATAGTACTTGATAGGGTGTAAAACATTTACACTCAATCAACCTGTCTGTCTGTCTGTCTGTCGGTCGGTCGGTCTGTCTATCTGTGCGTCTGTCTCTCTGTCTATCTTTCTGTCTCACTCTCTGTCTGTCTCTCTGTTTGCCGGTCTTTCTTTTTCTCTCTGTCTCTCTGACACACACCCTCTCCCTCTCTCTGACACATGCCCCCCCCCTTCTCTCTCCCTCCCCCCTCTCTCTCTCTACCTCTTTTTGATGCCTCTTTCTCTCTCTCTCTCTCTCTCTCTCTCTCTCTCTCTCTCTCTCTCTGTGCATTCATCTTGTAAGTTATTTCTGATTATCATCTCATCTATCACGCCCAACTCCCTCCTTCTCACGTTTGTTTAAAAATACGTTTTTTTGTTGTAAAAATCATGTCTTTCTCTGTCTCTGGTTTTCTATCTC
>NW_004797447.1:198098-204928 GCF_000002075.1 Aplysia californica
GAGAGAGAGAGAGAGAGAGAGATATATATATATATATATATATATATATAGAGAGAGAGAGAGAGGGAGAGAGCGAGAGAGACAGACAGACAGACAGAGAGATAGACAGAGAGAGACAGAGAGGGAGAGAGAGAGAGAGAGAGAGAGAGAGAGAGAGAGAGAGAGAGAGAGAGAGAGAGAGAGAGAGAGAGACAGACAGAGACAGAGACAGAGACAGAGACAGATGTTTGCTACTTGCTCATTGCCTCATGTTTTCCCTGCAATTTGGAGTTTTCTCTGTGAGCGGTGTTGTGCCATGAATGTCCGGTTCAGCTCCCGTTTACTTGCTCACTCGTCGGTTACAAACAACCACTCTAGCCGATTCTTTCTAATCTTCCTCCACCCCCTTCATCTGTCTGTCTGTCTGTCTGTCTGTCTGTCTGTCTGTCTGTCTGTCTGTCTGTCTGTCTGTCTGTCTGTCTGTCTGTCTGTCTGTCTCACTCTCAGTATTTCTTCCTATCTCTCTCCCTATTCTCTCTACCCCTCTCTCTCTTCCTGTCCCTTTGACCTGTGATTACTTTTCCATCTTACTCTCCCTCTCGTTTTTTTCTCCCTTTCTGCCTCTCTCTTTGTGTATCTGTCTGTCTGCATTTCCTCTCTGTCCGTTTGTCTCTCTGCCTACTATTTATCGTTGTGTATCTCTTTTCACTAACGGTAACGCGCTGACGAAACGTGTTGGGTTCAAGCAAACAAACTGGTATTAGTTTGGTTTCATTTGTCTGTTCTCTTGTACCGTAAGGTGACGAGGACAATATGCAATTGTTGGGCATGGGTCAGGTATGATGACTTTTGGATTGTTGCTTTCTTTTGGAGGGTTTCTTTGACTTTTCTTTGTGAAGAAATCTTTTCTTGCTTTTAATCCATTACATCTCATGTTGTAGTCCTTTGAGTCTGGCTTTTGTGGTCCAATTTTCGTAACAAGTCACAACCATTTGAATTATCTTTGATATACATGTACTACTGCAAGCCTCATTTGATGTACTTGTGTTGTCTGGCGTTTCATTCCTTTTGTCCCTTCTTATGACGTTAAACATCTTTCTGAGACCGTTAATTTCACATGTTGTGATCTTGCTTTGTTGGGTTTTTTAAACTGAGGGTCTAGGTTTTGCACTAGTGGCAGTTAGTTGGTATAACAATTGATCTGATGGGTTGGTCGTTGTCTTTATTTTAATATTAGAAGGAAGAGGAGGGATGGTATTTTTTACTTGTATTTAGATTTGTTTGTTTCCCCCTCTTTTGGTATTAACATTCTTGACCTTTCTTTTCTGTTGTTGACTTGAATATTTGACAGTTTTCGGGTTTTGAGGATCTTCATTACTTCTGTCTCAGTTGTGTTCACTTTTATTTCACATTTCTCAAATGCTTTGTTCACTTTAGCTGTGTGTCCTGGTGGTGATGTAGCAGACTCTGGTCGTCTGCAAAAGGAGTATGTACAGTTGTTCTGGGTTGTCATTGGATTTTTATGTCATTTTGTCTATGTTGACTTTGAAATGTTCTGATAAAATATCACAACCTTATCATCACCCCTCATGTCATTTTTAACCAAAAAGTGTTTCCTTCGCTAGTTTGTCTCTCACAGTTCAGACTATTTTCGTGTAGTGCTATTTAGGAGGAGGGTTTCTACTCCACAATCTTCCAAAGTCCTTCACAGCTTGCTCCTATCCTTTCTGTCCTCGCACTTGAACGCCATGTCCGGGCCTCTAATGTGTTGAAAAGCTTTTCCCTCAAATTTTTTAAAGTGCAAATATGACATCTGTGCATCCCCTTTGTCTTACTCTCTGTTGGTATACATCTATCTGACATGGCTGTGTGCTGATATTCCACCATATGTGACACAGACTCGTCCGTTGCCCTCTTTTCCAAACAGAGACCACAATTTTGTTTTTCCAATTCTCAGGACTTCGTGTTTATTCTAATGCTACGGTGAAGACTCGCTTCAGACACAGAATTCCAATGTCTCCGCCAGCCTTTATTGTTTCTGTGGTAATGCCATCTGGACCAGGAGATTTGTTCAGCGGGCTGCTTTTCAAAACTTCTTCTCTGTGAGCGTCTTTATACAGGGTGACTATATACATGTCTGTCTATATCTAAACAATGCCTATATTTATAAACCTATTTTACTGAACATTGACACAATGTAGCATAACTTTGCGGAAATATACTGCACTTTTCGTCAATATTTTACATGATAATGTAAGTAAGCACATAGGTAAGCGCTATCCCTGAATTCAAAACAAACGCTCCCTCAATCGTTTTTTCGGAACCTTTAAGCATTAAACAATAAAAGGAACGTCAGTCCAAACAGACCTAAAATATGTTAATTAGACAGCTGACTTGTCAGTTCAGAGACCTGAAGCGTGAGTCCATTCAAATGATACCTCGATATGATCCTTACCTTTATCAACAAGACAAAAACTGAACTATAAAGGCATTGCATTACATTCCTTAGAATTACAAAGCTGTATGTGACATTTTTTGCCGTTTTGAGGTATTAAGACAATGAGGTCACAAACCAATAAAAATTCTATATGCTCTATCAAAATTGTAAGTTTATTCCGTTTCGTTATAAAGATATTCAAAGAAATGCTTTTGACCCGGATTGAGTGAACACAATATAGTTCTTGGATGAATCACATTTCCATAGAGATGTGCAAATAAATACTTACAGCACTGTATTCTGGACCAGTCGCTTGCCCTATCACTTCCATCAGCGCCCTCTTCATGCGGAAACGCACTCAGCCTGGGTGGTGGCACTCAGTAGCCTCTACATTGTAGGTCCACTCTGGTTTTAGGAGAACGGCAAAACCGCTACCGTGACATGTGATTGGTGAGTTGCAGTCCTTAGAAAATTCTAGGTGGGTCTATGGATTAGGCATCAGTAAGCAGTAGCATGGTTTCAGCAGGATGGAACCTCAATCCATACAGCCAGCATTTCCCTTACCTGGGTCTCAGGACCGGGTAATCAGCTGCTAACCGGTTTGCTAATGACCTCTTCACAATGCAAACTTGAACCCATTGGATTTCCTTTTATGGGGTTAAATAAGAACAGGGTTTACTAGCAATGCCCTCAAACAATTGACAAAGTGAAATAGAGCGTTGCATATCATCGGAACACCGACCAGTACTTCTGCACACGAGTCATTCACAGCTTTAAAAAGTGACAACGATAACAACAGCAATGACAACAACAAAAGAACACTCTAAGACGATGACATGAATGTGTAAGGTTGAAAGAAAAACAATGTTGAGCGCACTGTTGAAATTCATGACTTTGAGATGTGGTTTTACTCAAAATTTATTGCTCAATACTAGAGTAAAAACAAACGTACCTTGACTTTTAATAGTTGATGCAAAAGAACCAAGATATTTAGTAACTGTTAGAAACTATTATTTCCTACATCACATTTTACGCGTTTCATAACTTTAAAAACGTTTTTTTGGTACTTAAAAAAAACCCTTGCCTTTTTACAATGTCTTTTAAAGTTATTTTTTACCACTAGGACACCCTATCTATAGAGTAAAATTTGAAGATATCAAAGTTCAGATTTTTACACCTAAAAGTTTTTTTTAGCTTATCGATTTTTAATGGCAGATATTAATATAAATATGTATAATACATGTCCGTCTGTGCAATGATTTTCTCGTCTGCCCCACCTCCCTTTCTCTCTCTCTTTCTCTCTCTCTCTCTCTCTCTCTCTCTCTCTCTCTCTCTCTCTCTCTATGTCTCTCTCTCCCTCCCCCTCTCCCTCCCCCCTCTCTCTGTGTCTTTCTCTCCGTGAGTCTATCAATATGTCTCTCTACCCCTGTCTCTGTCAATCGTTTTCTCTGTCTCTTTCTGTATTGCGCTAATCGAACGCTCAGGCGAGGCTGGCCATCGTGCAAACAAACTTTTAACTTCGGGCTATTTCATAAAGTGAGAGGTGTACAGTCCATGTTGGTGCTACACCCACACTTACATCTGCTTGGTTTCTCTCTCTCTCTCTCTCTCTCTCTCTCTCTCTCTCTCTCTCTCTCTCTCTCTCTCTCTCTCCTTTTCTCTCCCTCTGTCCTCTCTTTCCCTCCTCCTTTGTCCCTCTCTCACTCCCTTTCTTCGCCCTCCCCTCACTCTCTACTGTCTGACGAACAAACTCCTCTCCAGCACGTCCAGTTATACAATGATAAAACGAAAGTAAACAATGAACCACAGCAAAACACTTGAGACTCCATGTCCAACATTGTATTCCTCTGCCCCTAAATTGTATATGCATCTAAGGACAATGATGCATGTCCATGCATATTCATTTATGTATACAAATGATACTATACAACTTTATTGTCATTTTGCTATCTTGTATGAAACCTCTGAAATAAAACTGAATTAGAAGGAAGTTATGAGAAAGCACCCGAAACATGGAAGCAGCATAATGCCCCTCCCCTTTCCCTTTTTGTCTCCTAACCCCTCCCTTCCCTCAAAATTAAAAGCACAAACAAACAAATTCCTTTAAGAAATACTCCTAAAACCCCAGACAAATAATTGCATCATAACAGCTATTTATGACCCATAGCTCAGTCGTCTCCAAAATGTAGCTTTTTGTCCGTTTCAAACTTGGTGGCAATTGCAAACTTCTCATTTTCGGTAAACGCCCAAAGCACACCCAGAGCACTTAATGTTACACATTTTATTGAAAACCTTTCTGTTCCCCAGGAAAGGAAACATAAAATTAAAGCGAACATTCTGGCTATCATTTCAAAGCGCAGGTGACTGTGTATATCGCGTGAAAAAAATATAATATTATGTTGAAATTTTTGTTCAAGCTTACATAAAAAGGAACATTTATAATGCAATATAATCTATTCACCGTCGATGTTTCCGTTGCACTGGATGGTGCACCTCCCAGAATCAAGGAAATGGTCGTCTTGAAATTCCTCATTAATTTACTTTGTGAACCCCTCAACATATGGAAAAAAAGACTAAATAAGCAGGCACATCGTTTTAAAAACCCAACAAATAAAACATAACAAAACAAAAAGCACAAAAAACCCAGACAAAAACACGCTTACATATTTTGCAAATATCAAAGAAATTTTGTGTAAAACAAAACTGCAATTTGATGACGTGGGTTTTGTAATAGGTTAGGTAGCTTAATTTTCAAGGCTGTCATAACACAAGAATACAATGAAATGACCACAGTTTGAATCTCTGGCTGGTCATTGAAAGAGGTGAATTGTTTCCAGAGGCTGACAGCTCTCTGCCTTCTTGGCTCTTTTCTATCGGGAATGGTTGCTAGTAGCTCCTTGTCTCTAATAAATGCTCGGGATGCTCACAGGAAAGCCACTTCTGTTTCTGGGTGTTCTAGGGTCTCTGGGGCAATAAGGGCTGTAAAACCCATAGAACGTGCTGAAGACAATGGATATGCGCAACATGAAGCCTTATTATTCATTATTATGAATAGATAACTTGACAGAGTTGAACACTTAGCATACCATTGAGTCAACTGGAAAAGATTGTGACAGTTCCTAAGCCACACTTGTTTCTCCCTTCCACTCCATGTCTCTCTGTTTCTGCCCCCAACAAAACAAAACAACAAAACATACAGACAACCCCTCCCCCTCAAATACTCACCACGCACACACAATATGCATTAAGCGGGCATTTTTCTCTGTGTTTCTCAATGAGAAGCATGGTATCCAAATTGTAAATGATTTCATACACGCACCCATTCACATCAACGAATACATTTGGTCGCTTTTAAGGACAAGCGGGCTAACCCAGATTTCGGGGGTTTTCAGAATTCTTGACCTACACCAAAAGAGGGCATTGCACTGCCTATAGGAGAAGTTTGGTTTCACTGGTGTGTATAATATTTGTTTGGTTATAGAAAAAGCTCTCCTTGTCTTTTGAAGAAACTAAACAGGGTAAAAACTTTGATTTTCTCAAAACAGCATTTATCTGGATATCCCCATGTGCTTTAATGCAACCATTTGTCTATTCACCCTGAGACATTATGTTGCTGAATAGAAAAATAGCACTACAAAAAAAAGCTGAGAGGGAGGGGGGAGATGGGTGGTTGGGTTAAGAGAAGAACCAGAACATAAACAGATTATAAGAAATCCTAAGGTTATATGACGGATCAACACCAATATAATGTGTCTGGTTGGTTTTCAGGTCAGCCCCGAAGACAACACTTTTCCGTTTTCGAAATAATCAGATAGAAAATTATTTTGAGTCACTTTGATAATTTTCTAATGGTGCCAACCTGCGAATTATTTGGATAAATAATTACACTCTCTGCTTGCTTGTGTCAAATTATCATTTATGTGAACAACAACGAATAGTCTAACATTCATTATAACGGAAAACAACACGATAAACTAAAGGTGAATGATTGAATTATGAGGTGAGGTAAAAAAACCAAAACAATAGAAATGTGGGGCAGATCTATTGCAATTCAGACCAGTATAAGAATGTGATCTGATCACTGACCGAGTAAGATCCCAGTAACAATGAGAGCAATTTTCTATTACCCGCTGTATTTATGAGACTCGGGCAGAATCTTTTATATTGGAATAAATGATGCATGTGATATCACTTCTCTACTGCCACAGTGATGAAGTACTTCTGTTTGTTGGTCTTTTCTTTTCCAATTGTCTTTGATTTTGAATAGACTTCTTTCTTTTTTTTCTCTTCTTTTCTCTTTCGTTGTTTTCATCTCCAGCCCCTCGTCCCTCTCCCTCTTTCTCTTTCTCATTCTCTCTCGCTCGCTCGATCTCTCTTTATGTTCGTGTGCGCCCGCGTGTGTGTGTGTGTGTGG
>NW_004797447.1:210047-213171 GCF_000002075.1 Aplysia californica
CTCACTGGAGCTGTATTAGTAGTTGTAGCCGCAACAGCAGCAGCAACAGAAGTTATTATTTTTTTTTTCTTGAGTTTTACGGCGCTCGCATATGAGCGTACAGGACACACTAAACATTTTCAGTTGGTAGAAAATTTTGAATTTTACCCGAGTGGCGGCCGAAGCCTAATCTTATCGATTTTGAACCACAAAGGAATCTTTGACATGCGCAACTTGCACACGGGACCTCAGAGATTTTTCGCCTTTGTCCAAGAAGGCTAGGTATAGATCTTATCTATCAAAAGATAAGGGATGTGGCTGAAGGACAGCAGTTAGAAGGAGCCAAACAGAAGCAGTAGAAAGGCAGCAGAAAGAGTCATGAGCCCAGAGGAGGGGGCAAAAGAGGTGAGGGGGTGGGGGTAAAAAGTGGGGACGAAGGCAGACGACAGAACTTTTTTGGAGAGCTGGAAATGATGTGAAAACAGAAAACTTGAGTCAAAGCAATTCGTCGTCAAGCTGTTTGGAAGTCCAGAAAGCTATATCGTTCTGCAGAGAGCGAGAGAGAACGAGAGAGAGAGAGAGAGAGAGAGAGAGAATGAGAGAGAGAGAGAGAGAAAGAGAGAGAGAGAGAGAGAGAGAGAGAGAGAGAGAGAGAGAGAGAGAGAGAGAGAGGAGGGGGTAGAAAAATATAAAACAAACAAACGATCTCATTCTTTTCAATGTGGGTGGTTGGTGGGTGCTCTGGTGTGGTTTGCTTCTTCTTTCCTATCAAACACCTATCGTCCTTATCTCCCCTTCTTCTTTTTTATCTTCGTTACTCTCTTGTAACATCTCTAATCTTCTGGCGCTCATATGACCTTATGCAGTTGCGAACGCTGTAAAACCTTTACTAAAACTAACAGTTGATTAAAATTTAAAAAAATTTCAAATTTATACCGACGAAATATTTCTCGAGCATGTGCAACTAATACCTCTGATTTAGGAACACCAATGACAGATATTTTTGTTGTAAATTTTGGTTTTTGTACATCTGAACTGCTAGCCGTTGAATGGTGCTATCTTATAAGAGGTCACCTCATGCTAGAAGTAACTCTGGCAGCAACAGCAACAGTAGCAGCTGAAGTTCTCATAGACTTCTACGACTCACAGTAATCCAATAGAGTCTCTGATTCGTCTACGTATAATGATGCACGCAGAGACGCAGAGGTGAAATCTGATTTGATTTCCTTGGGCTAGCCATACCAGTTCGGATAATTGAATATTGATCTTGCTGCTAAATATATTTGTGAAGAAAATAGAAGCCACAATCATTATGGTGTTAATTGGACAACTGCTAATGGATTGCCCTCTTCTCTCTACACTCATAGCCTGCTACACGAACTATAGGGCCTTGTCCATTTCCGTCCTCTGATACCCTTTCTTCCGCTGTGGAGGGAGCTCCTATTTCCTGGCCACATTCCGAAACGGCTCTGAATGACAAGCTCGTAATTTGTGGCGTTGCTTGTCCTTTTCCCTGTTCCGACAAGTTTTTGGGTATTTTTAGACGAAAAAAAGGAAACGCTCGATCCTATCCCAGAAAACACAATTCTTTTAGGAATCAATTCACTACTGGCTCCTCCTGCCCCCTCCCCCATTCCACCCCAGCCAAATCAAATTCCTTTCCCTAAAATATTAAACACCCTCCACCAAACCCCAACCCCCCACCCTCCCGCCCTGCCCCAACAAAACACCACATTTCAAAGAAACGAAAACACAGTGCAGGACGTGTGAACAAAATGATGACCAATTAAAAGGACAATAACTCGGTCATCTTTGCACTAATCACAACACGTTTTTGAGCAAATAAAATCCAGCCAAGGCAATGTCAAATTGTCAAAGTGTGTAAAATCAATTTGTGCGTTCAAGAAATATCAAGTTAAAAAACAATTTTCAGGACGAAGACAGTAAATCATGATGGTCAAATTGGATGGATATCTCCCCGTGCTGAGAAAACTTTGGAGATTAATTTTGATGTTGTTGTTGTTTTCTTTGGGTTTTTTTTTGGGGGGGGGTTATGGTGTTGATGAAGGTCTAGTTGCAGCAGAATAGAGATGCACTCACCACATCAAGAGTGGCCCTTGCATGGTTGCAAAAAAAAAGTTTTGATGTATATCTGTCAAATCCAAAGCTTACAAAAAAGTGGTCATCGAATTTCCCTAACTTTTACCCTGCCCATTATTTCCTTTGGGGTTTTTGACAGTCAAAATTTACGAAAACAACACACAAACAATTAAAGAGTTCAAGCTTAATGTAGAGAACAGGTGGTACAAATAATTGACTTTGGAACTTGCAACAGGATTCTCCAAGATTTTTGGCGCAGTTCGACCTTGTCTGACGAGAAATGGTCAACACCTTCAGCAGCCAATTCCAATTGCCACAACCTTCCATGAGCTTATTTGGCAATGTCAATCTTATATAAATTTGTTTTTCAGTGCACGAATACACATTCTGTTTGCTTGACAATTTTCGAACAAGCAGATTGATTTTCTTCGTATTGACACAGTTGACTTCTCCAAGGACAATTTTTTTCTTTTATCAGTTTCAAGTTTTGTTGAAATTGGCCCTAAGCGTCATTGCCCTTTAAAATAGGTTTTGTTTTGTACAAACCCTCGTTATTATAAAAACAAATGTTGTAATAAAAAACAAAACAAAAACTAAAACAAACCCCCCAGAAAATCAATAAACAAACCTATTTTGAAAAGAATATTATGTTACAACCCCCCCCAAACAAAACAAAGCAAAACAAACTACAAAACGAAACAAAAACAAACAAACGAAACAAAACAACCCTACCCAAAACATGTGAATCTCCGAATATAACGTCAATGTCTGTATTTTTCTCCTTCTCAGGCAGCGCACGTAGACGCAGCAAAACCACACGCATGCTTGTGGCAATCTCTCTGACATACATAGTGACCACTCTACCCCTGGTCGTGCTCACCATTACAGTGTACGTGCTCACTCTGAAGGTCAAGGGGAACCCAGCACTTGCGGTGACTCTGTATGGGACGGTGCCGTGGCTACACTTTTTGCAGGCATGTTGTTAGAATAGTCTGAGTAGTTGTGTCGTAGCGAGTGCACGTGTCTTATTATTATTATATAATAT
>NW_004797447.1:213460-216800 GCF_000002075.1 Aplysia californica
CACACACACACAATCACACACACACAATCACACTCACTCTCTCTCTCTCTTACTCCCTCCCTCTCTCTCTCTCTCTCTCTCTCTCTCTCTCTCTCTCTCTCTCTTTATCTCTCTTTCTCTTTTTCTCTCTGACACCATAATGGCAATGGTCAAGGACTGGGCAATCAATACACTTTCTCTCCCTTAGCAGCAGTACTCTCTACTTTACTTGTCCTTTTTTAGACCATAGTGTTGTATATTATAGCTATCTCACCACCTCATTGCCTTATTTTCTAGCTTGCAAAATCCATATCGATATTTCTTTCTTTACTTCTTCATTGTTCCATATCTCCCAACCCTTTTCCCCCACACCCAGCCATTACCCTGGTCTCTGGAAGCTCGTTTCCTAACGATGCCCCTGCTCATATGACCAATAACAGGTTATGTTACTCGATGATGCGGATGTTTTCCGTTCTACAAGAAAGTCATTATGGATGAAGGAATGGTCCATTTGGTTTTACGGCATTGATGAAATTAATCAAGAAACAAAAACAAAAAGAAAAACAAAATAAAAGGAACTAAACAAATTAACAAACAAAACGCCAAACCTTTTCATACCCAAGTCTCTAAGAGGTATTTCATATCGTATGTGCGTGTGGGGTATCCAGCAGAGATCACGGCTGATTTCTGCACTTTGTTAACAAAAAATCCGAAAATAAACAGTAGCTGCATGATTCGTGCTTTGCTTTTGTCGTTTTCAGTACCTTGATATTTGAAAGATAGCATTGAGACGTTATCCAAGTTGAAGTGGTGATACATAATTTTGTAATTGGATAAACTGAACTAAAACACAAGACAATGGGACCCATTTGGAGTGGCAGTGTACATTGGGGTATTGGTACACCGCCCTGACCGACACACTCACAAAACGAACTGTTGGCCTTCTTTTAGCATGTCCGATGTCCATCCCTCGACTAAACACCTCTATGGAGTTTGTATGCCTTGAAACAGGCGATAGCATTCAGCAATAACATCTTTATTGATCCCAATACACAAGATATGATGACGATTTAAAACCCCACAGTAAATCTGGCTCAGTTTGACAGATCATACGTTAATCGCCATCTATCATCCAGTAAACATCGTGAACATCGTGTATTATAAAGAATTTAATACATGAATTATGATGGTAGATCATTCCGTATCCCTTGAGTGAAATTGCAAAGCGATTTGCTTACAGCTGGCAATTTCACAAGAAGGATAAATCATGATCAGCCATCATAAAGAGTGTAATAAACATTTCTGTACCATACTGATATCAACCGACGAAAAAAAATGTGTTATGTGAAAACAAAATTTCGAAGTCAATATGAGTCAGAGTGACGATTTTTTTAAAATTTGGATTTTTTCTTTTATTTTTAGCCACACTAATTACATAGACGGAGGGTGCGGCTGAGGAGCGGTTAGTGCGCTTGTCTCTGTTGTTGTTGTTGTTGTTGTTGTTGTTATCGATCCAGCAACAGCTGGGCTCTCGCCCTTCTGTCCAATGCCATGTAGTGATAAGTGCAGGTTTGCTGCCGTTGCTGTAATGTCCCATAGAGTGTGTTGTCTATGTTAGGTCTCGGAGGGAGAAGGGTAGCTCTGATGTCATTTAGGGCTGTGCTGTGGAACAATGTGATGCTCCACAGTCTCATATGCATAGTCACACAAGGGACACATTGGGGGAAGTTCCGAGCTTGTCTCTGAAGCGGAAAGTCCGGGTTCGAGCCTTGGATTATTTTCGCCCACCTCCTACTCACCCAGTAGTTATAGGTACCTGACTTCGAGTTGGAGAAGTAAAGGTGGCTTGGAAGGGAAATTTCCACCCTACCACAAAATATGCCAAAGGCCCAAGAATTTGTGTCAGTAACTAGGCAATCCCCAATGTACAGATCGGATGCGGGAACAACTTTACTTTTTCATTACATAGGCCTAGTATAAAACCGGTATGTCTCCCTCCATGAAATAAACCTTAACCAAAAAAGATGATAACGTAAACATAGACAAAGTACCGAGCAGAGAACGTACGATTCAAAAGGCGAAATAATAAGAAACTGCATATATAAGCCATGGTGTCGTTAGAACAGTGAAGACTTTGGCTTTAATTTGAACGGGAATAACTTCAGAGTGTAGTGATGCGTTATACTGCAAAGCACAAGTCTTCTAGTCTTTATACATTAGTGTGTTTTGGTTGCCAAGTTTAAAATTCTCGTTCACTATATGGTGCTCACCATTTGACTCAATAAAAAAATTTGAGGGCAAGTAGAAAGGTTGCGCTTGCTCTCGACCACAGTGAGACTGAGAGACGGAGGTGTTTTGGCACTTTGTTTGGGTGCTCATGGAGAGGGCACTTCGCAGAGGTGTTTTTTCTTTGAGGGTAAACAGCAGCTGCCATGATATGACACGGTTTAGGAATATTGTAAATCAAGTTTATATTGTCTTGCTTACAATTTTGATTGCAGCTGATATTTCACGCAAGAAATATCTTCTTACGTTGCTCGTGTGAAATACAACAATTTATTTATCCTGAAATGCAATGCTAAAACAACTCCATGTATCATATAAAAAAAGGATTTCAATATCCTTATCATGCGTTATCAGAAATCCAACACAACAGATTACTATAAAAATACTGACTAGGTTTATTGCTTACACATTTTCATATTAACAATAATTATTGTTCGGGTATATCATATGCGTGTGACTGTGGGTCTGTTAGTGGGTACAAGCATAACATTATACAATATTAGCCAATGTTTTGGATGAGTATATATGTGGCTGATAACAGAATGTGTATACGCAAGCACATGTTTTTGTGTTTGTATGTGTGTGTGTATGTGTGTATGTGTATGTGTGTGTGTGTGTGTGTGTGTGTGTGTGTGTGTGTGTGTGTGTATGTGTGTGTGCGTGTGTGTTGCGATATACCAAGCTAATGTGCCAGCATCTGGACCATAAAAATTTATTTCATATTATCTAACCCGTTGTAGTCTCTTTTGCTCATACACACCTATTGTCCGTCCGTCTGTCTGTCTGTCTGTCTGTCTGTCTGTCTGTCCGTCTGTCTGTCTGTCTGTCTGTTTGTCTCTCCCTCCCTCTCTCTCTCCCCCTAGCTCTCTCTCTCTCTCCTTCTATTGTGATAACTCTCTCTCTCTCTCTCTCTCTCTCTCTCTCTCTCTCTCTCTCTCTCTCCCTCTCTCTCTCTCTCTTTCTCACTCTCCTTTTTCCCACACGTGTATACTGACACACACTTTTTGTCATTTATTTCTAGGATGTGTAACTTTCTCTGTCTGTCTGTCTCTTTATGTTTCTGGCTGATTGCACC
>NW_004797447.1:216919-223401 GCF_000002075.1 Aplysia californica
ATCTATCTATCTATCTATCTATCTATCTATCTATCTATCTATCTATCTATCTATCCCCCTCTCTCTCTATCAGTCTCTTTTTTCTCTCCATCATTCTTTTGGTGATAAGCAAGTCTTTGTCTGATGTGTATCTATATATCTGCCAAAGAATTGTGTTTACAAACACGTACACATTTTTAACGCACCAAAACAAGCTCTTTTTTTGGAATTGTGTCGTTCCTTGAGTTAGCCTTTTGGTTAAGGCATAAAAATAATAACTTGTAATGACTTCTGTTTCCACAGGCAGTCACAAATCTGAACTACGCGTCCAATTTCTTCATTTACATTCTGTCTGGGAAAAAGTTCCGCATCGAACTGCGGCGCGTCTTTGTCTCAGACAGACGAGGCAACAGCTTCATGGGAGGCAGTTCAAGGACTCGGGATGAAATCATTATGATGTGACGATACGACCAACGGGAGGATTCATGAGCCGGCTCCAGGTGTGAGGTTACAGATCTGAAGTTGTGGTCTGATTGTTATGATGTACCGCTGGGTGGTAACACCACGAATCATGTTCCCTGCTATGAGGTTACAGATTTAAGAGTCATCGATCATTATGGTAACTATGATAGTGTCGACATCTTGAATTACCTCTAATGTGGTTGAGCTATCCTTTGTGTTGGGCCTAAAACGGCTACCCTAACTAATGTCACACGACATAATACGTGTACAATACGACGGTCGTGATGAAGGGACTACGTGGTAGTGAGCCGGTAAAGCATCGGTATCATGGCACTCACAATTATAATGAGAGGGCCGTAGTCATTTGTACCGAAGCTTCCAGTTACCGATTATATGGGAACAGATCTTCACGAAAAAGTTCTGATGTCATTACCATATTATTGCTAATGAGACCCCTCCTGTGTGAAGTCACATTAGGTCTGTGTCAGATCATCACGTGGGTATGGTCACCAAATTGAGGGTTGGCATGATACTACAGCAACATGTTTCTAATTACGCTATTGTGAGTGGTCTGAAATTGTTGATCCACGTTGGGAAATTAATGCCGGACTGCCATGCCGCTTCTGTGACGGAAATCAGTTGCTGATGCATTTCCAGAGATTGTCATGAAAAGGACAGCGAGATGTCTCCCTACAATGTGGTTAATGATTTAGTCCTGATATAGTTACCTTTAGATGCTCTATGATTAGACATATAATCTGAACTTTGGAATGTGAGGACACTAAATTTGTGTTTGCCAAATGAAATAATAATATCATAGTTTCTAGGTTTCTTTACCAGGAAGAGATGAGTATCTTGTTATGGGATGTGGCTGGTTGATGTTGGAGTCAAGGTTGAAGTTTCCATATTTAAGCATTGGGGTATCTGACTGAAGCAGCTAGACACTCCTATACTGATAACTTGGCGATACAAATATCCCAACAGTCTGTAATGCCTTTTGGTAACGTATTTGAGTCATGATCGAACGCTGCCATGATGGACAAAGCGTACAAATTTAAATGAAACTCACATTGATGATATCACGGGTGTTCATGTCTGTTGTATAGAATATACAGGATAAACTGTTCCGACCTTTAAAAAGATACGCAAGATAATATGGGGGAACAGCTTGTGGGAGCTCAGTCCTTGGTGTCTGTGGTGTAGCGGTTAAGCGTTTCTCTCCGGCACGCAAAAGCACCGAGTTCGTTTCCCGAGTGGCAATACTTTTCATTGGGTATCTTGGTTTATCTGCTGCGGTGATGAATCCATCTAAGTGTTGGTTGGCTCTGACATGCAGGGTCGAAGACTTTCTCCAAAATAATCTTGATTGTGTCGAAGGAGGTATAAAAACAACTAAATCAAAATGAGACATCTTGTTGTCAAGATGTCATGTTTGTCAGTTTTTGAACAAACCGATTTAAACTGCCAATGAATAACTTGTATACTTTTATCATACTTATAAAAGTTTAAAATACAATGCTATAACAGACTTTATGGCGAATATCTCACTAAGATGTCAAAAGATACTGTCTTGGTATGTTATGCACGACACTTGTTTTTATCTGAGAGAACAGCTCTGGTTATTGAAGCGTTCAAACTTAATGATATACAAAGTGTTTGTTTCGATGTTTTGATTTAACTCTTTTTTAATTTCACTTAAAAACGTTGATCAAAGGTACAAACAAGTAAATTTGAATTTTCCCCAAGCGTTGGAAGTCACCAGGCTATGGCGACCATTTTCTCGCTATTTTTTCTTTTGACACCAGGCGAGCCCCACCTCTGTCAATCGGAAATTGTCTACTTCCTTTCAAGATAATTGGGTATTTTACCCATCAAAAGCAAGAAAAATGAGCAGGCTCTAAGATGATATGAATAATTTCTTGTACCAAAATATTGTCGAGCGACTGATTCCACCGAGTCGTGATTCTGTTTCATTGCATGTTTCTTTTACTACGCTAAGTTTTTCAAATTTTCCTGACCCCCCCCCCCCAACACATTATGTTATTAATTCCTGCATCAAATTAGCACCCAAATGCATTTGACAAAGGCTTGACCCTCAAAGAGTAATACTATGAGTTCTCTAAGAAGGCTTCTGAGCTTAATTATCAACTTTAAAGTGTGCACTTACTTACTTCGTTTACTTTTTTCTTCCGCTTGTACCCTGGGGTGTCGCGGGGAGACACAGTTGTCTGTCTGCAGCAAGTCGTGTGGCCTGTAGGAGGGACATCGCATGATGAAGTGAGCACAAAAAGTCCAAATGCGGTCCAAAGTCAAATATCTCTTGAACGGGGGAATCAATGTTACCCATACTTTGCACAACAGTCTGTATCAATTCGTCTTACCTTAATCATGTTTTCCATAAAAATCGAGGCTAGATTAACAACTTTTCTTTATAGATTAATATGAAAGTTGTATACGTCTTGTATACAGCACTTTCCGCTTCTCACACACATTATCAATAGGCTTATGGACCACGTCACAGGTCACCAGTGACACTTTTTAGTGGCAAAACTTGTTAGAAAAATTACTTTTACAGTGAACCCACATGCGTTCAGTAAGCATAATGTCGCGATTAGAAAAGAACAATAATGACGGACTTGTTTGTAAAAGCGATATTGTCCGAGCTGTAAACCTTTTAAAATCTGTAGAAACCACCAACTGGGATCTTTAACGAGTAGTTATTATGAACTTTCTAAAATACAGCGTACAGTTGTTTACAACATTTATGGTGATCTGTTAAGATAAATTTATAAAAGTCTTTGTGCATAAGCTGGAGACTTTTTCAAAGATAGTTGAGGAAATATTTGACAATGAGTTGAGCCACGAATTTTTGACCGCACTATAAACCATGTGAACCCCAAGGATATCAATTCGTTTTTGTTTATGGAGACATTGGGCTGACGTCCACTGAGAAAGAAGCTGCCGACAATTATGGGGCTTTTATGATGTTTAAAGTGAATATATACATAAGTGGATATATACTTTACGTAATATACAGAATACTAGAAAGAGAGCAAGAACAAGCGAGTGAGTGAATGAGAGAGAGAGAGAGAGAGAGAGAGAGAGAGAGAGAGAGATGGAGAGAGAGAGAGTGAGGGAGAGAGAGATAGAGAGAGAGGGGGAGAAAAAAAGAGAGAGAGAGACAGAGAGACAGACAGAGAGAGAGAGACAGAGAGAGAGAGAGAGAGAGAGAGAGAGAGAGAGAGAGAGAGAGGGGGTAGTGGTAGGTATGTGGCAGAAGGGAGGAGAAGAGAGAGTGGGTAGGAGTAATGAAAGAAAGGTGTAAGTAGGTAACTTTATGGGTTTGGTGCCCCTATCAACACTATTAAGTAATATTACGAGACCATAGTAGGTATTAGAAACCTCAGAAGTTTGATTAGCTATCAGAGAAAATATTAAGTCATCATTTCCGAAATTGTCCTTCGGTGTTTTTATGGCGACCAAAAAGTTTTTTTTTAAAAAACGGCTTTAGTAGCTAGTACATTGTAAAATTCACTTTCCTTGATTATAATCTTCTATTCCTAGTGAGAAAATGTAAAGCTGATTTAGAACGTACTTCTCCAGGAACTGGAAATAAGGTGGTCTCAAGGCCTTGATTTCAATAAAATTTGCTTTTAATCAATTACTATCATCACCGGTAAGTTTTTGCTGTTACCCTTTGACAGTGAAATCGTGTTTCCATCCCACCCAAACTCACGCTTAGATCTCAGGTTTTATTTTTGTTGAACTTTATAAAATTCGAAATGTGTTTTAGTTATGTTTTGATATATTTCGTTTGCTTTGCTCAAAGAGATCTTCGAAGGTATCAGGGGCGATGACAGTTAAAGAAGTTTCAGTCAGGGTTTGTGTTGTATTGGTTTTTTTTTGGGGGGGGAGGTGTACATGTTTTTTTAACGGAAGCAGATGTGATTCGTTTGATGACAGCGGTTTAGTATGCCTCAACAATAAAGATAACATTTAAGGATTTTTGTTTTTTGGCTCAACACCTTCTATGCCGATATACGAACATATTTTTTTCCATGTGAATTTTATTGAAAAACTTTGATTAATGGCACAACATATGTACACTTTCATCTGTCAAGGACTCTCAAACTATAGATGTTACTAAACTTTGGCGGCCATCTATCTTCTCGCTAACTTTACCCCAAAAACCAGGCTGCCCCTTACAGCTTCAATCGAAAATATCTCGATTTCTACTCAAGATAGATGGGTATCATTTTCATAAAAAGTAAGGCAAATACATACGCTTTTAGATGATACCAATAATTCTACAAGGCTGAAAATTGACAAGTGCTGATTCCACGGCATCGTGACTCATACTTACTACGAGCCAACTATAAGGAGTCGGTATAATGATATCATATTGTTTAAGAAATTCAAATACATGGAAAAATACCTGTTTCTCATCTCATTTAGGATAAATTATTTTTTATGTTTGGAATCCTGTCAGCTATTCGCTTCACTTCTCAGCATTAGGTAAAGCTATGACACAATTGTCGTACTGAAAAACTCTTTATGACAACTCCGATTAGAGCTGGTGCTTGTTGTGAGGTAAACTAACGTGTGCGATCTGTCGTGGTATCTCAACATTTTGTTTGCTAAATATAGCTGTTTGAAGGCTTACCTGAACAGTAGAAGGTTCACAGCTGAAGTATTATATAACTGAAATATACGGAACTAATTAATATTTTGGGGTTTTTTACACGTTGCAATGCTTGTACTGAGAGAAAATAGGTGCAAGTGGCAAACCGTTGTTGTTAGAAGTGTAATAAGTTGATTTTTGTCAAAATTCGTCCTTCCATATAAGAAAAACTGAACTATCACTATTATAGTGAGAAAGAACGTGTATTCTTGTTTTTGTGAAGCAATACGTTTTACAGCACTATCGGCACAGTTTGATCTTGTAAGCGCCACTTTAAGAACTCTCATGTTATAACAGTTGTATGCGTTTGATTAAAAAAAAATGTTTTCTGTTGTGCAGTGTATTGTAAAATTTGAAACCGTGATATGACATATCTATGTACTTTGCTTCAAATGTCCGTGGTTCAGTTCATTTTTCTTACCATAATCAGCGCATGAGTATGTCATTTCATCATTATACTATTGAATTCATATTTTATCGTGATATTGTTATGAATTGTACATCTTTCGAACAACCTGAACGTCATGCGCTTTGCTTCAGATGATTATGGCATTAAAAAGGACCATTTCTTCTCAAAAGAACAAGTAGTACAGTATAACCGCAGGCTTTTAAGGTGTAACGTTTACAGTAACGCCTCGTGAAAGCCATGGTTTTGTATGAGTGTTCTCCTTCGTTCTGATAATATGTTTCTCGTGGCGTAATCATTACACAGAAATAAATAAATGTTTATATAAAACGTAGCTTTTTCGGATTTAAAGTGTTTATTATAATTTTTTGTTTGTTTTCTTGTTATTTTTGGATGTAAGTTGTAAACTTTCCACAATGAAATCTAAAAGGCAGTAATCTTGCTGAAACTAATTCTATGTAGTTTCTTCTAAGTTATTTTTGTAAGTGTTTTATAGAGCTGGCAACTGCATAAGGTCATAATATGAGCGCTGGGGACACACTAAACATTTTCAGTTTAGTAAGAATCAATTTTGAATTTTGCCTTGTTGGCAGCCGAAATTTACTCTTATCGATTTTACAATCAACAAGGGATCTTTAACGCACACAACTTGCACACGAGGCCTCCGAGATTTTTCGTTCTTATCCGAGAAGGCTAGGCGTTAGATCTTACCTACCCTATGATCCTGGGTGTTGCTGAAAGACAACGATAAGATGGAGCTAAGGGGTAACAGAAAAAAATTCTTCAGAAAGAGTCAGGAGCCCAGAGAAGGGGGCAAAACAGAAGGTGGGCGCGGGTGGAGGGGGGGGGGGAGCTGAGAGGAGGGCAGAATGGGGAGACGAAAGTAGGCAACAGAACATGGTTAGAGAGCAGGAAAGGTTACAATTTTACAAAAGAAAATGTTTCTTCCAAGTC
>NW_004797447.1:224351-225328 GCF_000002075.1 Aplysia californica
GAGGGGGGGGAGACAAAAAGAGAGAGAGATATAGACAGACAGAAACAGAGAATGAATAATAGAGACAGAGAGAGAGTATAACAATGATTTCAGAGAGGAAAACTGAGAAAAAAGCATGCTTTATGCAATCGATTCTGAGATCAAGAAACTAGTTACAACATGTCTAGGGGCGCTTAGTCAGTCTTACCAAGTTTGCTCTTTTAATCAGAAGCAACTTTCTACTGAACCCACGGACCAGTATCTTAAAGCTCAGAAAATAGCCAACAACTATCCAAGACAGACTCCAATGCGAAGAAGCCCTTAACTATTCCTAATCAGGGACACCCTGCAGTTAAAAACAGTCAGACAAACAGACGAACCGACTAACAGGCAGACACTCTGGGGAGTTTTTCCCCTAGGTTGCAACATTCTCGATAAAGACAATTGATCAACTGAAATCTTTCACTTGGTTTTCTCTGTTCGACATTGCCGCAGGTTCCCTGTAAAAAGGAGACTCGGAATTAAATACGTTTTACGACCCTGAAGCATAGGTCTGGCATACCTTCCCACTGATCTGACATAGCCTCTTTGAGTCTAGAGTTTGGTTTGCTTTATTCTGTAGTTGCCAGTTAATTAACTCTGGAGCCTATTTGCAGCTCTTTCACAACATGATTTAAGAAAGTACAAGTCTAAATCATTTTATAAAATAGCAATGTTATAGTAATTGCATTTTGTTTACCTAGCTTAAAATGTAATAAAGTCAGCCTGTTATTTTGTCTATGTTAAAGTACAGTTTTGCGTATTTTCATATATTATGTAAAAATGAGACAGAGAACATGTAAAAATGATAGTGTATATTCATGTACGTCCAGAAGAAAGAGGCGGAGGCAGAAAGATAGTCGCACACACACACAAACTTAGACACACATATACACACACTCACACACACTCACACAAACAGGCGCGCACTCTCTCTCTCTCTCTCTCTCTCTCTCTCT
>NW_004797447.1:228133-229270 GCF_000002075.1 Aplysia californica
TCTTATCCATACGACGTTGGGAACTCTATGCTACCACTTTCCAAAGAGGAAATTTACTCGCTAATCCGATCCGCACGCTTTGCATAGCAGTCTATCAAAATAATATTTTGAGATATACTGAAAGTTCCAAAGAGATCTTCGCACTAGAAGTATTCTAAAACGTGAAGAATACAACCCCGAGGGAACAAAATGACCCCAGGGCGTGCGGATAGGGTTAAAATGTATCACTCTTTCACGATCACATTGACACAATTTAGATATTTAAGGAACAGGATAGTTGGATCCTGCCTGATAGGAATAGGACAAACATGTTCTGAACAGAATACAGCATTCTAGCAGAAAAACGAAAATACTCAAAAGAATATAGAAAAAAAAGAAACTTCTCCATCGAAACTTGAATTGATATCATTGCCGTATAACGGCAAATAGTGTAATCATTAGACAGGGGGATGCTGATACCATGCCCGTAACAGAAAAAAGAGACCAGCCATCTGCTGCAAATGTCTCGCTAAGGCAAGCACGCGCAGGGGATTTATAATGAAACAAAATCTTTGAGTTTGGAGGCTAGGGTATACAGAAAAAAGGTCTCGGGAAATAAACTGTTGATGACAATTTGGTAATTTGCAACTTCACCCCCCCCTACCCCCACACCCTCTACCTTCCGCAGACCACATACGCACGATCTAAAACACTTTTGAAGAGAGAAGGATTACTCACTGTGCCACTCACACTTTTCCTGCAATACAATCTCTCCAGAAATTAAGAAAGTCGTTTCGACCTCGATAACATGGTTTGATATTTCTAATCTGGCAAGCAGCAACATGCCTTTTTAAAGAGTTCAGTATCCTTTGAATTTTTATTTTTGCTGGTTTTCTTGATAATTAAAAAACTTCGTAGAGCAGAGCATGCCGTCAAATAACTAGACAGTGTAAGTAGTTCCATGTTGGCCGTTGAACCTTAGCTGATTTATCTGTATTTCCCTCCACGGTTTGGATTTTCTGTTGTCTCCCAACACTCAACTGAAAGTATTGAAAGCATATCCAAATGTTGATGTAATAATAATAATAATAATAAATAATAGATAGCATTTGTATAGCGCATATCCCCGCTCAACAGCAGGCTCTATGCGCTTTACAC
>NW_004797447.1:230620-232207 GCF_000002075.1 Aplysia californica
CAATCTTACTTACCATCATTAGCCGTCTGAACGAAACGGTTCTTTTACAACATTTATATTACATATCCTATTAGTATACCCCACTACGCATATCCCTCCCCGCCTTCCCACCTCTTCTTTAACGCCTTTCCCTTAAAAATGCTTATGCCTTTTAATCAAGAGTTATGAAACGCATGAATGCATCTATTTACTTCCAAACTTGCTTCATTGCTCAAATCTCTAACGACAGTGAATGAGTTAGAAAGTATTGTGAGCAATTTCTTTTTCACTAAGAAACTACCGAGACTGTCGTTGAATTCCTGAGTATTAAAAACCTCAGAACTATTTCTTATTCCTTTCTGAGGCTTGGAATTCATCCGTTTTCTGACATCTTTTTCCATCTATGGTGCATTCAACAGTATAGCTGAATGGCTTGTGTGAACTACAGAGCGGAATGTTTAACACGGTTTGTGTAAACGTAAACAATATTTTTACCGTACCCATTTCTGTCTCCCAAACGATGAAAAAGGACATTTTTGACAGCCTTTCCTCATTTTTTCTCGTTTTCTCACCTCCCAGGGTGCGTCATTCTGTCTGTGTCACTTTGACAACAGAACACGTATCTAAAAGCAATGCATGCTTTTAAGAAATGGCTTTTCTAAATTCACCCACACGTTAATAGTGAAAAACGTAAACGCAAAAACTTGTGGATTATTTGTATTGAACACATTTAGATTTAGTTTAAATCTTTAGTGCCTGCATTCACAATTGTTAAAAATTAAATAATACACACGAATAAATCTGTTTGTGAATGGTGTTTGGAAAGCAACATTCAATTTAAAACTAATTGTGAATTTGAAGGCCTTTAACCTCACCTAACAAATAATAACACCCCCCGCCCAAATCCCACAGACACACATTATTAATGTGTTTTCAGAAGAAGGTACAAAAATATAAGCAAATAAGAACGTTCGGGAGGCTCATTGCTGCATTGGAAACATAAACGTAAAGGGGGTTTCCAGGAAGAAGAAACACGACAAGGTCACAAAATTCGGTTGCGTATCACAAACTGTAGGAAATATAAAGATAATTAATATTATGTAGAGTACTGTGCAATGAATATCATGCGTCATACCACATTAAAAAGAAAGATAAACCTTAACGGATAAAGGAACAGCCGTACTAAGAAATGATACTGATGTCACACTTATACTAATTCAGAGCAGTACCGTTTTAATTGCTTTACAACCACACTGTTTTTCAGTATAGATAAGTAGTAAGTTGCCTAATTATCTACATTCTTTGGAGGTTAGTACGATAGAATGATAAGTAACGTATTCTAGTCCACTTGTAACGTGCTGAACTTGCAATACAACTGATGCGAATTCCATTCACCGCTCTCTAAGATACAAACTCAAGGAAAATTCGCACTCGAGGCTGGGCTGTGGCTTGTGAAGTCACTTGGTGGTGACGAAAGATGAACAAGCGAAAAGTGCTTCATTTGCATACTTGCAGCCTTGTGACGTGTTGAAATTGTCCATTGTTTCTTGTGAGTTCGAGGAAAGATCCTGAAAATTGAAAGGGTAATTAAGCAAACAGTTTGGGTTT
>NW_004797447.1:233511-234621 GCF_000002075.1 Aplysia californica
GATGAAGGGTAAGAAGAGGGGGGAGGCGTGCGAAGTTGAGAAAGGATCTCGAAGAGAAAAAAAAGATAGGGAAATGAAAGTTTTGAGGTAGAGTAAGATGATTTAATAAATGAAATTAACTGAAAGAGGAAATGATATTGAACCAATATAAAAAAGGAAACTTTGCAACGTTTTTGTAACTGTATGGCCAACAACTCTTACACACTGATTCATAATTGGTGTTCCCTTTGGTTACAACCCCTATATTTAATTGATTCTTGTTATTTGAATGCACTTACATTCTTGGAACGTGTCACTGTGCTAACTGTCGAAATCTTATTGAAACTGGTAAATTATATTTCGCATCTCTGAGCATTGTGTGTGTGTGTGGGTGTGTGTTTGTTTGTGTGTGTGTGTGTGTGTGTGTGTGTGTGTGTGTGTGTGTTTGTGTGAGTGTATCATGTGTTCTTAATTTGAAGTACAGTGTTATAGTTATCTCTGCTCACCATGGGGAGTAAGGTATAGGACATCAAATTATGTGATATGTAATAGTCATTTTATGTTGGATATCAATGATTAAAATGGGATAAAAATCAGTGAGGTCAAACATTTTTAATGGAGAAAGTTGAAACACATTCTGTTGACAAACTGTTCAATGGTAATTTCTTTTTTCAACAATTCATCTTTGAAATTATTCCAGTTTTATAGTTTCTCTTTTTCTGTTTAGCTCACTGGTCAGCCTTCACTGTATTGATTTTTAGGCGTGCTATTTGCTGGTGGTCACTGAGTTTCCGAAGGAAAAGGGAAATGTTTGATGACGGCCACCTACCTAAAGTGTTGTTATGCGCGTAGGTATACGGGCTAGAATTTGTTATTCCAACAGACGAAAGTGAACAAGCTATAGATTCAAAAGGATTACACATTTTTTGCTGATTGTTTGTCTGATCTCCACATACACAACGCAGGTGTAGGCCTTCACAATACACAAGATATCAATGATTGATAACCCACCCAAAACTTCATTCAAGCGTAGGCCCTACACATATAACAATCTGTCTAAGCCCAGTGACATCATAACAGTAACACAAGCTTCTTTAAAGAAAATAAAAGTGCGCATGAGTGTGTGTGTGG
>NW_004797447.1:234943-237651 GCF_000002075.1 Aplysia californica
GGGGGAGTGGACAATAAAGTTGTATCTTATATTATCTTAACTTATGGTATATCCACAACAATGTCAAGACCAAACAGGCACGGCTAACGTGTAATGGGAAACAACTCACACTGCTACGCTCGAATATGTACAATATCGAGTAATGTCCCTTCCTATTTATACCCTAACACGTTTCTGGGCAAAAACACCCCTAAGAAAATGACTTTCATTTTAACTTTTTTAACTTGTTGTGGATGAACGTTTCTCAAAAAGATAAGATTATAATTCTGCCATGATAATCTTTTAGCCTCTCTGATGTTTCTAAGAAAAGGACCGCCACTGCTCTGTTGTGCTTAATATTATTAATGTTAATATTATTTTTGTTGTTGCAAATTCCAAAGCTTGAGCATGGTCGGTAAAGCTATGAAAACATGCTAACAAAGCCCCCTTAGATACTGCGTGTCGGTGATGTTTCTAAAAAAGGCTCTAGAATCCTGTTGAAGGAACCCAGAAAACAAGACAGATGAAAGAATATGCAAGGACGGAGGACTAAAACAAATAAATTTGATCCCTGAGAGTAGTGCGTCCGTAAACCTGATGAAGTTTTTCCTCTTCTTGTTCTTTGCGTTCCCTTGCTAAGTCTCATGGGTTGTCGAGTGCTGGTTCTTCAACCTGCAGTGCATCCAAGTTTTACTCTGCGACCGCTTTTCCTATTTAGAGGGCACCCTGCTTTCAGACAGGCACATTTCGATTGTGAAGGTACTATATTGTATGCTTTCTTACTGACTTTCTTACTGAATTATTTTAAGGTTTGGTTGGAATTCATTTTGAATTTTGTTCGGATGGCGGCCAAAGCCAACTCTTATCGATTGAAGGACCATTATGGGATTTTTTGACCAGCGCAAGTTGTGCATGGGACCTCCGAGCATGCTAGGTATTCGATCTTACCTCTCATGGTCTAGATGAACGGGGGGAGTTCGCCTTTCGTTCAATAGGTTCCAGTTTCGAAACCTGAAAGAGACGGAAACATTTATTCTCTAAAAACTTTTCCTTTCACCTCCTATTGTTGTCTCCAGTCATGTTCAGTCATTTAAGTTTATATTACCTCCCCCCCCCCCCCCCCCCCACAAAGTTCCCTGGGCTCCTTCCTTTCTTTTAACTCCTGTTTCTTTCTACTGCTACCTACGGGTCTTTTAAACTGCTGTCTTTCTGTCTTTTAGACACTCTCCCCCCTGATCTCAGGGTAGGTAAGATCTAACACCTAGCCTTATCGGATAAATACGAAAAATCCCAAAGGTCTCGTGTGCAAGTTGCGCACGTTAAAGATCCTCAGTTGTTCTAAAATCGATCAATCGCAGATTAAAGAACCAGCAGTCAACTACCCCTTAGATCTAGCAAAGAACCGCAAAGAAGAACCCACCTAAAGGTCAGAGGTACAGCACAGTATATAAACATGTTTTTATGATAATTAAATATTGGTATTTCTAATTGTTTTGGAAGCTTTTTAACCAAGTCCAGCATTTGGGACGTTATTAACTTATTGCTGTGAACCTGTAATCTCTCTTGAAAACAAGCGCAGGGGCAACATTTTGGCTGAGCTTGCTACTTAGAGTGTTCATAATATTTTAATGCTATTCGTCGCAGCTTCGCTTCTCGTCGTGTCATTGAGGACTGAAATCAGTCCATAGATTTGTTGCGTCTGTGGCCTGGTGGCTAGGCTCTCAGACTCGTAATTATGAAGTAGTTGGTTCGGTTCCTGTTAGGGGCCCTTAAGAAGGCACTTTCCTCGAATTTTCCTTACAAATTTTCGCAGCTTTGCTTCTGGTCGTGTCATAGAGGACTGAAATCAGTACATAGATGTGTGGAAATTAGTACCCAGCTATAGACAGCGAACTATCTTGTCAGTTTGTTAGTTTTTTAATTCGTGAAATCCACAGCCTGCACTGTATACTTTTTCAGGAATCATCAATGTTTCTGGGTGTCTTAGGGTCTGCTGGAATATTAGTACGATGTACTTGTAAAGATAGAGTATGCTGTAGAAATATACGATACATAAATGCAATTATTATAATAAAAACAGAGACAAATGCATACATACATGTACTATTTGTAGCGAGCTCACAACTTGATTACCAAGATAATTTCATTATTTTATTGAACTCCACAGTGCAAATTGAAGGGGCTTTTACAAACTTCCAGCTGGGTGGATTTCTTATTTTGCGTTTTATAAAGATCTAATGTGTATTGATAGGTTGGTTGTCTTTATTTCACAAATCATTAGCATTCTTTGTATTATCTGGCCCACATTGAAAGTTAAGCTTGTTGATCCATGCCCTACGGCAAATATGGCTCGCAATTACTGAATGAAAATGGCTAAAAATTCGCAACATAATACTAACTATTACATCAGTACTAACTATTTAAAAGATGGCCATTACAGGGAGCACCGAAATGTGTGTTCTTTAGAGCTAGGGCTATCGTGTCTTCCTCAAAGAAATACCCCAGTTATCTATAAGTCACAGGGGCGAAGGCTGACTTGTTTGACAGGGTAGTCAAAGTGAAACGGGACCAGATATGGCCTGGGGATATCGCACAAGAACCTTGCTCGAATATCAATTCCAATTAAAATTAAATTTAACTTAAGATGTGAATACACAAACACAAAGCAAAGAAGCAGAGATGTCAGTACTAGATCTATATGTTATAGAACCACCAGGGAGTCTAACTCT
>NW_004797447.1:239873-241424 GCF_000002075.1 Aplysia californica
ATTATTATTATTGTTATTATTGTAATCCCCACTTTGTCAAAGATACAACATCCAGTCAAATTTTACGAAGAGATTCAATGCTTCAGATCCGACTAGTTGAGTAAAGGTATACATCGACTTTAACAAGCACTGAGTGCAGTTTGGGAAGATAAAGAAAGAGGGCCAATGCTTTCGGCAGAAAGGACAGGAACAGAAAAAGCGAACTCGGTGCGTCTGGCAGAAACGAAAATCAGTAGCAGAATTCGACGTGTGACGTATTGGGAGGCCACTTCCTTCTCGCAGTCAATCCAGTGTGGTGGCGTACTCAGTGCAGCTCTTCTGTGGGCTCGGGGTAAGAAGTTGTGCCGGCCGCTGGCCAACAAAGATTGAATGAGGGGCCAATCAGGGCGGGAATCAGCCAGTCTTTAGACACTTTCCTTTCTTGTTGATTCTACCGGTCAGTTGCCAGTCGCGTTCGGCCTCCCGTAGCCTGGTTACAGCGGATTAGGCACCGGCCTCGCTTTTCTTCACCAGAAATGAGAAATGTCGATCCCCTCCCTGCCGATCGATGGTAGGAGGAATCCCTGGGAGGAAATGAGCCCTGCCTGACGGGAGCAGGAAACTGGACAAAGTAATAATTTTTGTAGTTACCCTTAACCAGTTTGCCTCTCTTGCTATTTTTGCTGCATGTTGTTGACGTCATAGTATTGGGCTGGAATACATGACTGGAAGACCCCAACCGGTTTTAGGACGTCAATTATACTCGATTTTCTCATCCTCGAGCCATGAACTGTCCATAAAGTCGTGACCTAAACATCATGACACCTCTGTTTCGGGGAATCGTCATTGTTTTCTTGATGCTTCTATTCCCTTCTATCCTTACATTTTTGTTGTCTGTCGTTTAAGCGAGTATTGGAGAAGAGAAAGTAGATCTCCTGCTTCAGACGCAGTGTGATGGCTGCTTTTGAAATCTCCTGATTAGGTGTTATACTTTTCAAACAAAAAATACAATCCAGAAACAAATACTTCTACTCGGTACTAAACGTCCTCAAGACCGTATCTCTCTTTAGAACTCTTTCTCTATGTTTATATCTTTTCTATGTTGATATACTCTCCCCCCATCCCATCTCTCCCTCTCTCTCTCTCTCTCTCTCTCTCTCTCTTTCTCTCCCTCTCTCTCTTTCTCTCTCTCTATTTCTACACCTCACAAATATACAAATAAAAAACCCCAACCAAATAAATAAAAACCGAATAAAATATAAACAAGGCTCACCCATCTATGATTATATGCTCGCTTGCAAATTCAACTTGGAAAAAAATAAAGAGCAAATCATTGAACAATTTTCGCTCAGCCGTGGAATGCAGTTGGGTAAATTTTATTAACTTGTTATTGAGAAAAAGTAAGGACGTTAGTTTAGAAAATGAGAGAATCTAATGCAATTGAAAAAAGGGTATTATTATAAGAGTACAAGCTCTTGGGGTGAAACACACGACAGTCGAGGATTGAAGAAAAACTTATAAAGAAAACTAGGTTACCACACTACAAAATGCATTTTGACTAAAACATCGCCC
>NW_004797447.1:241827-243810 GCF_000002075.1 Aplysia californica
TATATATTAATATACTATGTGTTCAGAAGCTATTTCGATTTAAAAAATGAGTTAGAAAGGGAGGAGTAATATGCTCTGAAAAATATCAATTTTACTTATCAAGTGGGACATCTCTTACATTATTGAAAATAATCTAAACCAATTTCACGTGGCAGAACACTAAAATATGGATTTTTTCAGCGTCTTTCTAATAACAGAAATATGATAACCCCTGAGAGTGTACGTTCTCTGAGAAATTTAGCCAAGCTCTCATTATAAATATAGATTTTGGAAATCTATTCTCTGTCTGCGACGCTTTTATCAATGTTTTTTTTTCTTTTTGCCTTTTGAGATCGATGGCTTTGTAAGGGCTAGCGTACTTTCCAATATTTTGCTTTTCACACCGTGACTGTGTCAATAAGTATTTTTGAACTCTTTGTAATTTGTCTTAAAAGTTGTGCAGGCAATGTCTAATCTTATGTTTATTTCCGCCCTTATTTGTGTCGCGGTCACTGCCTTTCTTAATGAAATAAAAGTCTTTCTTTTCTATCCAGTTCCTTGTAGAAATGGGCTCAGGAATGAAACATAATTTCAATAGATATTATTTTTCGCACTGCTTTGATTATAGAAAGAAAATGCTGTTTAACAGAGAAAAACCCAGCACAAATTCATCAAATCAAATCATGATTCTGAACTTTCGTATTAGTAGTAAACATCAAATTTATGTGACTCTCTTAGGTTTTTGTAGGTGGGCCGGGGGAAGGGTTGGTCTAAATTAGTACCATCATCAATTATAGAGCTCGGACTGCCCATCTTTCTATAAGTGTGCGAAAAAATGAGCTTTGTTACAATGATCATTTATGTAGATCAAATGTTTAGCTTTTCTGTTAATTGCTTTTGCAGGTTTTTTTTAAAATCGCAAAAAGGTCAATTATTTATAAATTACTTTCTGTGAAGTAAAGGCTTTTGTAAAAGAGACGTTTAGGGGAAAAGACAGAAAGAAAGATAATAAGTGTTTACTCAGTGTTTAAGGCCATTGGCCCAGAGCACACAAAAAACACACCTTTTACAGAAGAGACTTTCACGAGAACAGCATAAATCATTCATGACTTACATATTAACAACATTTTGAAATCCTTAAGTGTTTTCGATAAGGTTTAGGGATAAAGAAAGCTGTTTATGCACATAATTTACGGAGTGGACAGCTCTTTTACCGTTGCTGACAGTTGAGGGCAAGTTGTTTTGGAGCTTGAACCAAATACGGTAGTTTTTTCCTCCTCTTTTTAATCACTGTCAGGTCTGAAACAGATATCCCCCATTTTCTTTCTTGAGTTCTCTAAAAACGATATTATTCTATTATACTGGTCTTCTCATGTTACCCATCACTTGAAGTCATCTCAGTAAACTATTTTTGGTTCAAACCTGCTTTTTCTGCCAGCTTTTTGTTTTCCAAGTTTTCCAATGTTTAAGACCTGCAGTAGACGATGGAATTAGGAATTAGAATCCCATAATATAGGTCATGTTTTTTCTAGTATTTCAGAGAGAACTTTCTATAGATCAGTATCCAATCTTCAGAACGCGTGTTGTTGCTTCTTTAACAGTGACAGTCTGGAAATGGAAGCGCGTTACTCTCCCATTGACTCACTTAAGGGGACTTAAGAGGCTACCAGTCTGCGCCAACACGGTACACAATTCCAGCTGACAAACAATGATACTCGATGTCGGTTCAGGCTTCTACCCTTGGGATTCATTTTCTGCATACAACAGCAAAGAATCAAACCATGACACATCATATTCCCAGGTGTGCCTGGTATAGTTGTAAAAATTATCATATCAAACACGTCATGATCAAGATGATAATGATGATGACGATGTTGATGATGATGATGATGATGATGATGATGATGGTGATGGTGATGGTGATGATGATGATTATGATAATGATAAAATGCTACTACTACTACTACTACTACTACTACTACTACTACTACTACTACTACTACT
>NW_004797447.1:244652-256843 GCF_000002075.1 Aplysia californica
TTCTTCTTCTTCTTCTTCTTCTTCTTCTTCTTCTTCTTCTTCTTCTTCTTCTTTTTCTTCTTCTATTTCTTTTCGTTTCCCTGCTTGATCTCAAGAGTATCTAGCTTCTGATTCTTCGACATATAGTACAACTAACTTTTAAGTACGTCAAATGACCAATTTCCCTTCTTCGTAATGCCCCTTGCTTTCAGCCAGCCACTCTCCAATTTCCAAGAGTCTTTATTATTTTTATACTGACTGGCAAAGTTTCAGATTTGTTAGCAATTAATTTTGAATTTTGCCCTGGTTGTCGGCCGAAGCCACAACATTGTTATCGATTTTATTTCCACCAGGAGGTCTTGCGAGTGCCCATCTTCTACACGAGGCATCCAATAGTTTTTGTTCTTGTTTGAGAAGGCGAAGTGTTTACAAAACAAGTCTAGACTACGGAAAAGAAGGACAAAGGAAAAAATCTTAAGAGATGACACGTCGTTAAGGGTAGCAGCCACTAATCCTTGAGCAGCACACGATAGCACTGGCTAAAAAATTTCGACCTGCAGAATAGCGACCAACAATGAGATTGTCTACGTTTTGTGAAATGTTGTATCATCAATGCATGTATGTATTTAAAAAAGTGACAGCAAAGCTCATCACAATTGAAATCAGTACAACAAGGTTGTCAAAGTCCTAAACTCTGACAAAGATACATGTGCATCTGTTCAGTGTTATTTTTCTGGTGGCGTCACACGTGAAAGAAACCACAGACTCTTCTGACCTCAAAATTGAAACGAAGACTCCTAAGAATGTGGCGGACCCAGGATTTTCTGGTGGCCGTTGAAAGCATTACAATCCTATGCTCTAGGAAATCTTGCTTAAGACATGCGGGCAGTTATCATTATTATTATTATTATTATTATTATTATTATTATTATTATTATTATTATTATTATTATTATTATTACTATTGTTGTTATTTATTTTTGTTTTTTAAAGACCTTTTCCTGAGAGTTCTAAAACCCTCTGGCTTTGTATTATCTGAGACGTTGTTAAGCGCATAGAGCCTGCTGTTGAGCGGGGATATGCGCTATACAAATGCTATCTATTATTATTATTATTATTATTACCACCCGATATCCGGCATCTTCTTCCCCGTTTGAAGTGTTTTATATCGCCTGGGAATACTTTATCTCAACACCGTCTTTTTCTTCATTAAACTATGGGTTTGGTTTCCTTTGAAGTGTTCTCACTTGCTTCACCCGATCTGATAAGATGCCAATTTTTCTCCTTATACAAATGCAATCAACCAAAATCTTCCGACAAAGAGTTTGGTTTCCTCCCAGTAGTCGGGTTGATCATTTTTATCAAGGTTTAATTATGGCATTATTTGTCACCACTAAATTTTACAATTATACCAAAAGGCAAGTACGTTGTTTTAAATTTTGATATAGTTATGTTGTGATTTCTATCATTATAATATACGTTTGTTTTACGCATACCTTATTGTCTTCACTCCTGGGCTCTTACTTACGCAAGTTCCTTAAAAGACTTAAGGGATTATCTCCCATTCCATCGTTTTACTTAGAGACTGATCAAACAAGTTACCAATCCACAGAGGAATTCACAAGTGACCTCTTCTAGTCCCGTAGTCCTGCTCCGTTTAAAAGGCAATTTAGCGGTCGGGTAACTTACTCACCTCGGCTCAGACCAGACGCACGGCGCGGTCTCTAAACATTTTTCTTCTCCTCTTACAGCCAAGAAACGGATCACTTGCGTGCCATTGATTTTCTAAGCAAATGCCCCCGGAATTGAAGGATTATGTTGGACTCTTGACCAGAGGTGACCAGCTCCTATCTCTCGCCCTCTAGTGAATGTTCGGAGAGCTCTTGTCTTTGAGACTGACCGTCATTACAACAGGTTCTGGAGAACTAAAGACTGGAAGGATTTTTAAAAGCAGGATTTACTGTGGAAATTTTCAAAGACCAATTAGGGTTCACAGTGCTGCTGTCAATGTTGTTTCTGAAGTAAGTTGAAATTTACTTTTCCTTGCTTGATATGTGTTGGTGGGGAATGATTTACGCTCTTGGTGACTCAGTTTCTTAAATTATACTTGAAACCAGGCCAGATAATATTGAACTCAAGTGTAGGGATGTTTGGTTGTATTAGATACGACATACAGTTTACATTTTATAGTAGGGTTTGGGCTCATAACATGACTTCACGGCGACAAAAATATTGAAGATTAAAAAAGAAAATTAGTTCCCTCATCTGTGCAATCTAGATCGTAATGGGGCGGACTGCTAGGGCCAACGTTTGTGCAGTGAAATACAGTTTCTTGCAAGAAGACATAACTGCATGTCAAATTTGATTCTCACCTCGGAAATCAAACTCGTACCTTTGGTTATTTATTATGACACGAAGCCTGATCATTACACAAGTGATACCAGCATGTGCAAATATAAGATATAATTTCATTTTTATTTTATTACTGATACCTTCGTTGCTGAATTGAAGTCCAACGTTCCTCTTATATGATAAATACAGAATTTAAAATGCATTTTGTTCAATACATCTAGGTGAATCAGAAGTAACACTGGGCTATCGTTTGCTTCAGATGCACTATAGTCTTCGACAGCTTCATAAAGTATTTTTTAAAACACGCTTCCTGACACCTTGAATAAAATCCTGTTACAGCCAAGTAAACACAATGTAAACCATTCAGAAACTTGGCTGCTTCGATTATGCCTATCGACACCAACCTGAGATGAGAGGGATACAGGATCCCAGCAGACGGATGAGGATTATCGACAAAATAACTTCCCCACTCAGGAATCGATTCACATCTTTTGCGTGTATCAATCAACAGGATAACCATCCAACCACAGATGTGTGTTTTAGCTGTTACTTCATTAAATGCCAAAACTGCTAAAGAGGTCCAAGGCACAGGAACAGAAAAAGAAACAAACCGTGATACTGACTTAATGGGGGGAAGTAATGTTTAGTTGAACTTTTCCAGCTTTACAAACGATTCTCAAAAGTTCTAATCTCAAAACTTAGCCACATCCCCTTTTTTTTCGCAAAAGTCTGTAGGATACTCACCGGTGTTATGACTCATCTTAACCAAGGTTCCAATGCCTCGTAAAACCCAGTTATATACGAGTATTTTTCTCTCTGACACAAGGCCTTGTCCACTGCTTTTCTAGGATTCAACAAAATATATCTATTTGATCAAAGAAAAACAAAAGAAATCCTCATGAAATCGATTTGAATAACAAGTTTTGTAATTATATACATGCATGTTGAATACGTATACATTATGTATTATATATAATATATATATATATATATATATATATATATAATATATATATACATATATTATATTTATTATATATATGTATATACATATATAATAATAATAATATGACATATATGTATATATCTACAATTCTGTATTTTTCTGTGTGCATGCTTCCCTTGGAAAGTATATATCCCCCCCCCCCCCCACACACACACATACAAAGTATTTAAAAAATAAAACATAAATAACAACTACAAAACAGGTTCACAACCGGTAGTTTCAACTGGTTGGGCATACATAAAAAAACAAACCTTGTTGAATGTTGGTTGTCTAAATCTCTGCATTTAAGAAGCTTTTCAGAAGGCATAAGATTACTCCTGTGATCCTGTCATACCCCCTTGTAACACATGCCCCCAAACAATCCCCCACGCCAGATAAAAGCCTGCATGCTATGTACTCAAACATTCTGTCGAAAAGGAATAACCACAGCCTCCACGTTTCATAAAGTCCTTGCGGTGATTCTTCTCATGAATAATAGTAATAATAATAGTATGGTCTACTTTTCCTGACGCGGGTTTACTAGTGATAAGTTATTGGTAGATTGTCGACCTCGCCCAACCTGGCATGACTCGACCTTTACCACCGTTCAGCGGTTTGAGTAAATATCCAGAGTATCGCTATTTGCATATTGGCCGAATTGATTTGCTACTGTTGACTGATATCCATCGACTCGTGAAATATGACTCGTTGACACTCCGGCTTTGTGGTCACAGAGGTCAACAAGGGCACCTACCATATCACTCGCCGGCGTTTATTACGTCCAGCTTGGTTTGTGGCCTCCAACTTTTCTCCAGAGCAAGCACACTTTCAGGGATGAAAGCTTTTTATGAGGTCAGCGCGCCGCTGAACAGAATGAGGGGAAAATGCCCTCTCTGACGTGAAAAGTTACCAAAGATAAGTTTGAAATGAATATTTGACATTGACACATTAACGTCCAGGGTTATGTATGAAGTAAAGAATTGATCGTACTGGGTATGTGAATTATGTATGCTTCTCGGTTGCTCTTGCTTACTCTTTTCAAGACATTATTGGCCAGTTTTGGGAGCAATACTCGGTAGCTGGACACTACAACCCGATTTTCTTTTTATTGCCGACCGAATTGAATTAGGAATCTTGAACATTGATCAACGTAAACTCACGAAAAAGCAAACGCCTCCATAAAAGGGCAGAACATTTCGCATTCTATTCTTCTTGAAGAAGAAAGCTTTCAGCTGCTTTTTCTTAGTACAAATAAGCCTTTTAAGGTACTAATATCCAGTTAGTAGTTGTTTTTTTTCAGGAGCTCCCTTGGGGAAGATTGGAAGGCCATATTATAGGTGGGTCACAGCTCACGTTTCTTGGGTTCCTAACACTCTTAGCACACAGATAAACGGGGAACAGTTAGGGTCAATTTTGGCCAGAGTCGGATTTATCTACTTTTTCTTCCTTATCGTTAGTGTTTTGTTGACCTCTCTCTTCCAAACGGCTTAATGTGCGTGTGTACGAGTGTGTGTGTGTGTGTGTGTGTGTGTGTGTGTGTGTGTGTGTATGTGTTTGGGTGTGTGTTTGTGTGTGGTAGTCTGGGTGTGTATGGCCGAGATGGTTTTCGTTTTGTTTTTGTTTTTATTTGGTATAGATTTTGTTTTCATACATAATTGACCGATTTTAGACAAGGTAAGTCAATAAAAAAACAAAAACAAATTGGACGAGCAGTAATGCCCTTTTTTATTGTATCGTTTCACGTATGAAGGGCACAAGGGAAAAACCCAGGGATCTCAGGTTTTTGCAATTCCGGGATAATTGAAAAACAAATTTTAAAGATTTATAACTCATTTTCTGCTACAATGATTTCTCCACTGTTTACATTAACTTCAAGTATGACCAGTTGTATTGTAAATAAGAAAGTTCACAGTCCTCGTGTAATGGATGTTTCGATGAGAGCAAAAAAGAAAAATGATGTAGCAAACTGATAGCGCTGGCTTTTCTCTTGCAAGCTGTTGGTAAGGTCTCCATCTTCTTGAAGTTAATGAATTATGAGTTTCTTTACTCGTTTGTGAATACAAACAAAACTAAATGATTCAAAAAAGAAAATTGCAAACCATTTTGTGACATTTACCATGTTAATTTGTATTTAATTTAATGTTCATTTCTGGATGACGACTCTTGTGCGGCACCTGGTCCTCTCCAGTGTGGGACAATTCAGAGAAAAACTGTCGAGCCAGAACACCCTTAAGACAGTCATGTCTGCATATTTGCCAGCTTTGCTGGTTAGCAGGCTCTTATAGAGAGTTTTCACGGGGTTGGAGTCTTGCAAGGAACTTTTTCGATTATCTGATCAATTATTGGGAAGGGAAAATTGTACACGGTTTCCACCTGGAACTGATAAAGAACTTTGTTGTAATTTTCTGCACTTTTTCAATTATAAAATTGAAAGAATAAGAACTGATTTAGACTCTGATATGTTAGATGTAAATACAAATATAGTTGTTGATGAAACTCTTGCAATTATGAACAAATCAACATTGAGTGAATTTAAAGTGGTATCAGAGAAAGATGTCATTAAGTATATCAAAGAGTCCCCAGCTAAAACATGCGACTTAGACCCAATACCCACTTCATTGTTAGTTACGTGCATCGAAGATCTGGCACCATATGTTACTCGTTTTATTAATATGTCACTCACCACTGGAATCGTACCTGATCTTTTCAAACAAGCCATTGTAAAACCTTTACTTAAAAAACAAGGTCTTGATGAAAACGACATGAGAAATTTTAGGCCAGTTTCCAATCTAAACTTTTTATCAAAAATCCTGGAGAAAATCGGTTTGTGTCAAGTTCAACAACATCTAAAGGCCAATGACAAGGAAGAACCTTTTCAATCTGCTTATAAAAGGCACCACAGTACGGAATCCGCTCTTTCAAAGGTATCATCAGATGTTTTAAATGAAATCGATAATAAAAAAGTCTGTGTTTTGGTTCTGCTTGATTTGTTAGCGGCGTTCGATACCATCGACCACGAAATTTTACTAGAGAGATTGGAAAAGTCATTTTTACTATCAGGTACGGTTCTAATGTGGTTTAAATCATAGACAATAGATTTATGTCAGTGAAAATTGGCAATCATGTGTCAGATAGGTTACTTCTAAAATACGGAGTTCCTCAGGGTTCGGTCCTTGGTCCTGTCATCTTTACAATGTACATGCAAAGTCTGTCATCAATAATTTCTTTATATGCCCTCAATTACCATTTTTATGCAGACGATACACAGCTGTATGGATTCACTACAACTGACAATGTACACAATCTCATAGATAGAATCGCCAGATGTATCAATGATATAAGAAAATGGATGTTCAAGAACAAATTAAAATTAAATGAGGATAAGACCGAAATATTATTCCTTCGTAACAGCGCATGCAATAAAATCGACAATATCAGAATAAACATCAATGGCCACGAAATATCAGCCCAAACTAAAATAAGAAATTCAGGTGTGGTGCTAGATCAAGATATGTCAATGAAATACTATCCAATCTTTGTAAAAATCTATATCTCCAGCTGAAGAAAATAGGGAGCATTAGAAAATATCTATCTGTTGGTGTCACCAAAACTTTAATAACATCACTTATATTGTCAAGGATTGATTATTGCAATTCCTTACTGGCTGGTGTACCTGATGAACAGTTACAACAACTACAAAGAGTACAAAATATTGCTGCCAAAATAATTACTAAAAAACTAAAGCATGATCATGTGACTCCTATTTTAAAAGCATTACACTGGCTCCCAGTGAAAGAGCGTATCATATATAAAATCTGTTTAACTTGCTACAAGTGCTTAAATGATTTATCACCGGACTATCTAAAACAGCTTTTAACACCCTATGTGCCTCCTAGAACGCTCAGATCATCAAGTGACAAAACAACCCTTGTTAAGCCTAAAATAAATTACAAATCATATGGCCAACGCTCTTTTTCATATTTTGGCCCACTTGTTTGGAATAGGCTTCCAAAAACTATCAGAGAAGCAGAAAATCTAGAAATTTTTAAGAAGAAACTAAAATCATTTCCATTTTCATCATATTTCGATTAGACAGAATCAATCCAAGCTGTAGATCGTTGTGAGTTTGTATGTGCGTATGTGAATATGTACGTATGTGTGTATGTGAGTATGTATGTGTGTGTGGTGCGTGCGTGAGTGAATATGTTTGCATGAGTATGTAACACTATGTACCTTTAAAATTGATTTGTAAATCCATTATATGTATCATGTTAAGCGCATAGAGCATTGCATAAGTGGATATGCGCTATATAAATGCAATCCATTATTATTATTATTTTTGCAGCGCGCTTCTTTTCCACCGGCTTCATTATGATTGCAGTGTGAAACGGACCATTCCAGCTCACTCTATACTGCTTTAGCTGTGGATGGGCCTGTAAGATGTAGATTTCAAGCAGAGGTCGAATGGGTATAGGGCAGGAGACACGGCAGAACTGTTAAACATTTTCTGACACACTCAAGAATACGGCGTGCGTCATCCCTACTCTCTGGAGCAGTGAGGGGTTCCGAAGGGCTGTCTTGAATTGCTCCACCCAGCTGGGTGGCATATCTACAGTGACCATCTCATTCATAACTTCCTCGTCTCTTTCGCATTCCATATAACTGTGACGTCTCACTGGAAACGAGATTTTCACTTTTTTCGTACCTTTCTTGGTGAACAACATGATAGAAAAACCAGATCACTGTCCCGTTCTTGTTCTGTCCTATGCACGAGTCACATCAGCAACATATTTATGTAGAAAGTAATGCAGCAGCATGTTGGCCTCATAGTCTCCAATGCTTTGCTGACTGCCTCGTAACAGTACAGGTGTACTGTTTCGTAACTTAGAGAGTAGATATGAAATGAGGAGAAAGGTATCAGCAAACGTTTGCTGAGATGTTTGGGCAGCCCAAGTTCTTTAAAAAATCAAAGGTTGGAGCAACATGGGTGCTCGATGAACGATTTTCCCGTTGGAAGTTGCTAGGCAACTGTACAGTCCACTAGCACTACCCAGTGGGGGATTGAGCAGTCTCCAAGCGCGGCTTTGTGCACTGGGGGACTGCAAAGAACCCCCCCCCCCAAAGCAGTCGGTAATGAAACCAACCTCGCGTTGCCTCTAATGACGTAGACCATCACGCGCTAATCGGTAAAGGGGGCACGCCTCTGCGTGGGGAAAATGCCCAAAGAAGGATTGCAAATCTTAGTAGAAGAAAATCTTTGGTAACACTAAAACTAGGCCAACTACTAGATCTAGATTTAAACTAGATCCAGGCCTAGATAATAGAAACAGACTGCTATATATTATATTGAAGAAGTGTAGACCTACCATGTAGTGTAGTCTACAGTCAATGTCATAAGTACTTACTAGATTCTAGATCTAAAATCTAGATCTAGATCTAAATAGATCCTAGATCAACAAACCTGTTGACATAAGTGATACATTTGCCTTAAGTAAACAGTGTTTGGCTCTAGATCTAGATGCTCCCACCATACCAATTAACAAAACTAGATCTAGATATGTATCAGTAGGATCTAGATCTACAATGTGAGAATTATTACAATTTAATGTATAGGCTACGTCAATTCTACTGGGTCAACAAACCTTTCGACATTTGCCTTTCACAAGCCACCCCCCCCCAAACCCCGCCCCCCAACCCCCCCCCCCAAAAAAAAACCCCCCAGCAAAACAAAACCCCACAAAATAAAACAATAACAACAACAAAAAACGGTGGGTTTCTCTACCAGACTTATTAAGTTTTTCAAACAGAGCATCCATCGTGACTGCGAAAAGCATCGCCAACAGTCAAGCCAGACGTCATGTTGTCAATTTGTCATGGGAGTCATGGGAGGAAACTTAAATGTTGTTGATGTCTGATGATGGCTTGTTGACCTCGATCCAAAGGTCAAAGGTTGTTTCTTAACAGTCCCCCGGTGCACAGAGCTGCGATAGGGGACTGTAGGACAACTTCCTTTCCCATTAAGCAGCCTATATAAGACCTGTGCGGGGGTTCGACGTAGTGTCTTTAGGAAAGGCAATTTACATGAATTTCCTGTTTGGCTCGATCCTTTTGGGAATTGACGTTAAACTCGGAGGTCCTGTCACTTAAATAACCTAATAGTTTTGACAGGGGCGTTAAACCTATACAATTTCTATACTTTTCATTGATATATTATGGTCACTGATTGGTCACAAGGGACGCAACAAAGAAAGGTAAGCTTGACATCGCTGGTTCTTCCATTGTGGGCTGTATTTTCTAACCCTCTCAGAGACTGGCAGCGCCTATTTTTTTTGTATGTGACTTAGATTGACTAAAGCAGACCCAGCGAGACATCATGCTGGGACAATAACCCAGGAAATGAAAAAAAAAATTGACATCGCTGGTTTTTCCTTCATATGTGGTCGGATAAGAATATTCCATACATTTAAACGAAAGTGAAAAATCATTCAAATTTTTTTGTTTAGGGGGGGGGGGGGGGGGAGGGTACAGTTGCAAAAAAAATGACCTATGTCCACCCCAAATATTATAAAATATGCCCCCCCCCCTCCTCTACCCCAACTAAAAACAAGCAAACAAAAGGAAGTAAAACAAAAGCAAAGCTAAACAAAACGAAAAAACCCCCATCCAAACTGACGCATACACACTCACATACGCACTCACACACACACACACACACACACACACACACACACACACACACACACACACACACTCACACACGCTCACACTTGCAGACACAAACACGCCACCGCACCCCCCTTAAAAAAGAATAAATAAATAAAATAAAATCCACCAAACCTTGAAATATTATCGCCACATGGGAGACATAAATCAGTTTAAAACCCTCGATCACGCCATAAAGATTTTTAAAAATCCACTACACCTTAAAAAGATTACCGCTGACTTGAGAGACATCAGTCTAGAACCGTATTACGCGACACCCTTCATTGAGAGCAAATCAAATCTCCCTCTCTGTGGGAAAAATCAGTTCATGTTTGTGGTCAGCTCAGGTCAATGAGGATCACTGTGAAATCATTGCCTAACCATCTCCTGGGACGCGCCCGGTCAAGCGGGGTCCAGTAATGCGGTTTATCTATGAGTTCCCTGGTGTCAGATCGCATTACCCAGCAGTGTCCCGTCTCTTCCGGGATGAAGGTCGTCTGTGAAGGGTTTGTTTTTAGACCAGCATAACGTAGTGTAGTTTTGTTGTTGTTGTTGTTGTTGTTGCTTCTTTTTCTGAAATAGTTCACTTCTACTGTTTTTACTTGTTGAATTTTTTTGTGAAACGTGGTACCCAAGGGTCAACAAAAACGAGGAGCAGTGGAAAAATATCCTGGTATTGTTTTATTCTATAAGGAGAAAGGGTATAATATTGAGTGATTTTGTTTGTTGCAACAGCAGAATGTTGGATAGACTGTTTGCGAATTGTATCCACAGATCGCCTGTTCAAATCTCAGCCTTGCCCCGGCCCTGGCGTAGTATCGCTGTGACCTCGAGGGAAGAACGTTTTAAAAAACCCAACAAAGACACCCCTCCCCCCCCCATCCACTCACCCCCCCCCCAACCCCCCCCCCCCAACAACAACAAAAAACAAATAAGACACCCCTCTCTTATTCTTTCCCTGTAGCGTCGGGTGCACAAAGCAGAGAGAAATCTGCTCCATGTTTGTCTGTCCCTGGCCACTTCCTCTCTCCTTGGCACATTCAGCGCAGTGTGATTGCCCCATCTTCGTTTGTGCTGTTTTTGGCAACATAAATGTATCGGTAAACCAGGATAACTATGGCACCTTTTATAGCTTCTAGGATTCATAATTTGAAAAGCCACGAGTTAAAGTTGATACTTTTGGGTTCAAATTAAGGTGATTGTTGAAAAGTATCGATCTAGACCCTTCTGGGAGAAAATAAGTCCACTTCTTTAAAAATATGAGGAAAAAAGGGAGGTGCCTTAGTCACCCCGGCATGTGAAGAGGGGGGACACACTGTCTGAGGAGATGGGTGAAGACAAACGTTAAAAGAAAAAAGAAAAATTACCCAACAAGAATCGATTCATGTCCCATACGTGCGATTGTGAAAAGCCTAATTGCCACAAAGCAGAGAATGATTAATGTCGGTAGAGATTCGGTCTTCTATACTACACAGTCAAAACGGGCGAACAGAAGGGAACACTATTTAATAATAATAATAATAATAATAAATAGCATTTATACTGCGCATTTCCATTTTCTAAAAGATGCTCAATGCGCAGTACAACGAAAAAGACATCAAATCTTAAAAATCCAAAGGTCAAAGGTTGTTTCTTAACAGTCCCCCGGTGCACAGAGCTGCGATAGGGGACTGTAGGACAACTTCCTTTCCCATTAAGCAGCCTATATAAGACCTGTGCGGGGGTTCGACGTAGTGTCTTTAGGAAAGGCAATTTACATGAATTTCCTGTTTGGCTCGATCCTTTTGGGAATTGACGTTAAACTCGGAGGTCCTGTCACTTAAATAACCTAATAGTTTTGACAGGGGCGTTAAACCTATACAATTTCTATACTTTTCATTGATATATTATGGTCACTGATTGGTCACAAGGGACGCAACAAAGAAAGGTAAGCTTGACATCGCTGGTTCTTCCATTGTGGGCTGTATTTTCTAACCCTCTCAGAGACTGGCAGCGCCTATTTTTTTTGTATGTGACTTAGATTGACTAAAGCAGACCCAGCGAGACATCATGCTGGGACAATAACCCAGGAAATGAAAAAAAAAATTGACATCGCTGGTTTTTCCTTCATATGTGGTCGGATAAGAATATTCCATACATTTAAACGAAAGTGAAAAATCATTCAAATTTTTTT
>NW_004797447.1:256943-259431 GCF_000002075.1 Aplysia californica
TATATATATCAGAGTACATCATTATGACAAGTATGTCTTTGTGAATAAAAAATGCTTCAGCTGATTTTTGAAACTGGAAATTGTTGGGGCAAATCCTATTTTATACGGGAGTTCGTTCCATACCTGAGGACCAAAGAATAAAAAGGAACGCTGGCCGTATGTTTTGTGATTTTGTTTTGGATTTTTAAGAATTAGATTATCAGAGGCTGATCTTAGGGCTCTAGGTGGATGATATAATTCCAGGAATGTTTTAAGATATAAGTGTGCACTATCATTTATACATTTAAAACACAGAACGGCAGTTTTGTATTTGATCCTTTCTTTTATTGGCAGCCAGTGTAGTTCTTTCAGAATCTGTGTTACATGCCCTGATTTCTTTTGTTTCATTATCAATTTTGCTGCTTGATTTTGGAGTACTTGTAACTTTGATAGTTACTTCGAACAACCTTTAGTTCTGAAATACCCTAGTTTTGAAATAAGCAGTTTTTAGTGTGTCTTTGTTTGTTCGTGGTTATGTGTGTGTATTTGTGTGTGTTTGTGAGTTTGTATGTGTGTATGTGAGTGTTTGTATGTGAGTTTGTGTGTGTGTGTGTGTGTGTGTGTGTGTGTGTGTGTGTGTGTGTGTGTGTGAATATTGGTTGAAATTTATAAAGCTTTGAAATGTCTGGAACAGGTACGTACGATTTCTTCATAATATTGACTAACATAATATTGCCTCCTTGGTAAAAGCTTCTCTTTTGAAGTTTAAAAAAAATCGTACAAAGATGACCGAGTTCATATTTTTTTGAATAGATTTGCTGTTCTTTGAAAGATCAGATACTTTGCTTTCAATTGAGACATCTATAGCAGAAAAAAACAACAACACAAAAGCAATAGTAACACAATTACAACAACAGTACACCACCACCATCACCACCACCACAACCATCACCGACTACAACAACAGCAGCAACAGCTACAACAATAACAACAACAATTTCGACATTTTTAAGAGAATGGCAGTCTATTCAAATATTCTTTTGGGGGTTTTTTTGTTCCCTCTGTTCTTTTTAAACTAGAATTTTGTTTTCTTCTAACGACAAAGTTCGCTAATGAGAACAGTGCGTCAACAATGGCGGGATGTAAATATTTATGTGGCTCAGACAGACGTGTACAGGGTCGTGATTTGTTTAGACTGCGTGGATGTAGGTCTAATTATCTGTTTTGTCACGTTGTTGGGGAGTATGTCTGTTTACAAGCATTTCTAAGGGTTTCCAATTTGTGACAGGAAAAACATGTTCTACTATGCGGAAAAGAAACGCAGAATCAGCGGAAATAGCATTACAATTTTTACTCTCAGTTAACCATCAAGAACCAATGTCTGTTTTGTATCGATTCGACTAATCAAAACGAATTGTGTCGGTGGGGGCGTAAAACACCTACATCAAAAGTTTAAAACCCACAAAAAGAAAACTGTTCGTTCTAGGTAACTGTCTAGTAGATTTATAAAGAAAAGGTTTAAGTGAAAAAGTGTTTAGAAACTATGTGAAATATACGTTTTATGTAGCGTTCTCACCATCATCCTGGGATGTCGCTATTTACAAAGCCGGAGGGATTTTTGACTAAACACAAAGACGAATGTATTAGGTACACCCGAAGCCTTCGGTGAATCCTGAGAAAATAAGAATTGGATAGGAGTTAATAGAAATTTTGAAACTCATTTAAAAAGTTGAAACAATATACTTCAGGGAATTGAAAGCAACGTAAAAATAACCAATTAAAATGGATCCCATTAACAATTTATTACGGTAATGAAAGCTGAACAAACAATTATTCCTTTGACATATTGGGAAAATATTGGCAGGCGAAATTTGATTCGCCAACATGAGATATAAGAGTTTCTAATATGATCTTTAACCAGGGAACATTATTTATCATTAAAAATCTTTTTGAAATAGTAGAGTATTTGGGAAATCATTATGAAATATCCAGGGCATTCTTAGACAGGGCAAAAAATAAACGAGATACAAACAAAAGAGAAGAGGAAAAAACATCGTCTGCCTAAAACATTTGCAACAAAATAATACAAGAGAAATTCCCTTCATAAATTGAATACTTAGGATTGGGCTCTCCTGAGAACTCACAAGTTCGATTCCCACTGGGGGTGCAAAGTAGCTCCAAGGCGACCAAACCCACTCACTTTAACTTGATAGTGTTTGTAATAATAACCCTAGTAGTTTATTTCTGGGATATTCCTTCCTTCAACAAGTACTAGTAAAACCTCTAAGGTGCCTCATCTAATTGTACCTTCAAAACAAATAAGCACAAATTTTTCCACTAACCATGCGCGAAAGCCATTCGTCCATATAAAAAACAAATCCGAGCTATACCACTTTACTAAAGCAGTGTTGTTCCCCTATAGGTCTTCCCTGAAACATTATACCATTGTCATCTGTGTGTGCGCGCACACGCACGCACGCACGTGTGTGTGTGTGTGTGTGTGTGTGTG
>NW_004797447.1:260791-263618 GCF_000002075.1 Aplysia californica
AGACAGACAGACAGACAGACAGACAGACAGACAGACAGACAGACAGACAGACAGAGACAGAGAGATGGGGGAGCATGAAAGAGAACAAAAGAAAATTAGAAAGGCAGAAAGAGAGGGACAGAAATAAAGAGACAAATTATGAATTATAGAGGGATAATCTGTTACATGTTTATCTATCTCTAACACACGGAAACACACACACACACACACACACACACACACACACACACACACACACACACACACACACACACACATACACACACACACTTTTAGACATATTATAAGCATGTATCTTTACACTCACACTAGATGCATAGGCAAGACCTTGCGCTAATAAGTGTCTGTGTGTAAGTGTTAGTTTTTACAGATTTTGTGGGTTTGTAGATCTTCATAAAACCCACATCTTACGGGTTAAAACTTTACTTTTTAATAACATTCGCCTGGTATCCTTCTAGGTATTATCCCTCGTACCACAAATTATTAGCTCATACTTAAACGATGTAAAGAAGGGCATTGCAGCTGTACAGGTCGATGTCTTAAAAAAGCACCCACTTTAAAGGCCATAATCGTACCATTTCAGCAAGACAAAGAAGGAAGAACATATTTTTTGGTACGTGTTTGACGACGCTCGCAACTGCATAAGGTCATATGAACGCTCGGGATACATTAAACTTTTTCAGTTGGTAGGAAATTTTGATTTTTGCCAGGTTTGCAGCAGAAGCCTACTCTTGTCGATTTTAGACCATCGACGGATCTTTAACGTGCGCACCTTGCACACGCAATCTCCAAGATTTTTTGCCCTTGTCCATGAAGGCTAGGTGTAGATCCTTCCTATCAGAAGATCAGGGGTGTGGCTGAAAGACAACAGTAAGAAGGAGCCAAGGAGTAGCTGTAGAACGCTGCAGAAAGAGTCAGGACCCAGAGGAGGGGGCAAAGGAGATGAGGGGGCGAAAGCAGGCGAAAGAGCGTTGCTAAAGAGCAGGAAATTAGGTGAAAGGAAACAAATTTAGAGAAGAAAATTGTTCCGTCGCCACCCAGATTCGAACACAGGACCTTTGAATGAGAGACGAACATCTTAACCTTTAGGCCACGGGAGCCCCCCCCCCCCCCCCCCGCGACAACGAATTAATTAAATTCAACCAAAGCGGTGAAGAAATAATATTGATATGCTATATTATATTATTATAATATATTATAATCAATCAACTTCTTCGAGAAACATGGAGTTATACACATTCCAAAAAATCGACCCAGAAAAGTGCCACAGGCTTGTTGTTTAAAATTTTCTGTAGCTAACTGGATCTTGTATGGAACAAACTGGTCAGCAACTGAAGCATACATTTTAAATGAACACCATCTTCCTTAAGTTTATTGTCCAATGACAATTATACTTGTTCCAAGGACTACTATACTATGAGTATAGTAGTCCTTGACTTGTTCTTAAATGCACATATATTGACTATTTGAAATAAAAAAAATATTTGGTCGATTTTTAAGAAGTTGCAATGTCTTGCGTGTCACTCAATTTTGGCTGACATTTTTAAAACCAAGGAATTTTTGAACGTATTGGCTACTTTTTTAAAGTAGATGAATTATAAAACGCCACCCTAGTGAAATCCTAGTTTTGTTAAAACTGGTCGAAGAGTATTCGCGCTATTGCCCTGTAAATGGGTCCTTTTTTTAGACACAAAGTTTTGTTACGAGGCACAAATAAGGTAAACAATTCGGTACTGATCTTCAACGACATTTTAAATCGAACATCCTGTATGCTATAGATGGATACAGTGGAAACCATATATAACACGCCCGCTAAGAACAGGGATCCGGTAATAACAGGGAAGTTTGAAATCCCCGTTTTTTCCTACTCTTTGTCTATATTAAAAGTTATCGGCAATACCTGGGCCTCATCGAGCCCAACCGGTTATAGCAGGGACAAAGGCCCGTTAACAAGGTGTAAAAAGTAAGAGTGAGAGAGAGAGAGAGAGAGAGAGAGAGAGAGAGAGAGAGAGAGAGAGAGAGAGAGAGAGAGAGAGAAAGAGAGAGAGAGAGAAAGAGAGAGAGGGGACGACCGGTCGGCCTAGATCTAAGCCTACTTCTTTCATTATGGTCACCAACGATGTCAAGTGCAAGAGAAAATGTCTTTCAATAGACAAAAAATACGAAATAATCCAGACTGTTGACAAAAAGCAAGCTCCACTGGCAGAGATTTTTCGTCAGTTCGACATTCCACAAGGGTCGATTCATACCATTATCAAGGCAGGATAGAGAGAAGATAGTGGCAGCATACTCCAATGAAAAGTTTGCTCTGGATCGAAAGAAGATGAGTCTGCCCGATGCAGATGCTGTGGACCAAGCTCTTTTGATGTGGTTTACGTTTAAGGACGCAAGGAGAAAGTCGGTGCCAAAACCCATGTTCGTGAGTACTTGTGGCTAGGGAAACTACCTATGAATAAAAGTACAGTTAGATTAGTCCACAAAGGCTCACTTTCCTTGCATTTCGGATTTAACAGGGATCGGATATAACAGGACTTTTTCTATACTCCCATCATCCCTGTTATATCAGGTTTCCACTGTAGATGGATAGTAAAAAGAAAGCTCTTTATACCACTTCTAAACATGCCCACTGGAATGTAGCAGTAGGTACGGAAAAAACACAAATATCGGTACGAAGAAATCAATAGATACCCCCCCCCCCTTTTTTTAACCACATGCATAGGCCTGAATCCGCCCCACTCCCTTTTTTTAACACTCACTCACACATGCGAACAATGCTCTCTCTCTCTCTCTCTCTCTCTCCGCTGTTCTCTCTTTAACTAACATGCAC
>NW_004797447.1:263718-270639 GCF_000002075.1 Aplysia californica
ACACTCACGCACGCGCACACACACACACACACACACACACACACACACACACACACACACACGCACACATACACACACACACATACGCGCATGTACACAGGCACACACACAAACACACTCGATGGAATACACCCTTACGACACACACACAAACTAACAAATTAGTTCATAAAGAAATGTATCATGTATCTAGTTATGCAGATCTATGTCCTGCCTATGAAGACACCAAAAAGCTTTCAACGGCCCCACCAACCAGAAAGGAGGACATGCATTGGCTGAAAGAGTCTGTGTTCATCACGTGATCTGAGTCCCAGCGATACAGGGAGAGGGGTCATTGTTCGATCAGGGGGTCATAAACGCGATAGGAAGATAAGCCAAGCTTAATTTGGCTAAAAGCTAGAAAACTAGAACCCCACCCCAAGCCCATTCCTACTCCAATCAGCTTCCTCCAGTCTCAAATATTATATAAGAAAAAAAAAAGAGTTGTAATGTCTTTCAGAAATCGAATAATGTTTCAAAAACAGCAGTAAAATTCCCTCCGCACCCGTGACAAATTCGAGAGATTAAGGAGATATTTTGTTGGCCAGTGTCTGAGTGCATGTTAAAGTTGTTAGTTTGTCCTTACAGGAGAAACCCGAGTCCTCTCGAGAAAGGTTGAAAGCGTAAGGTATTTGTTCGTTTTACCGGAGTTTTTCTTTCTTGGAGTGCAACATGCGCTACATCTGGTGAAGTTTTGTTCCCATTATGAAGAGGAAGAGGAAGTAACCTTACTTCAAAGATGTATTTATCCTTGTTGGATGCCCACATGGCTATGGGTATAATATTTCGAGGAGGAACATAGGATTATACGACGGAGCGACAAATTTGCAATGAAAACTTTTTTAACGAAACAGGTGCCACATGGGTAAGTTATAGTTTTTGTTTAATTTTATAGATGGATCAACAATAACTCTAAATAATTATTTACTTTTCTGATATTTACATTTTTAATTCAGATGTTTTTAAATCTCCATAGACTCAATTTCCATCAATTAATAGGAGGGCCTCGACCCAGCTGTCACAGCAACCCAAGCTGAAAGGAATACAGCATCCTAGCAAACAAACCGACATACTTGATAAAAATGTAAAAAAATTATCCCCAAACGGGAATGAAACTGTTCTTTCAGCGTGTGACCTCGAAGTTCCTAACCGCTACACCACAGACTTTGTTTTAATATTTCTGCCCCGCTTCTCCTTGCCTTATCTCTATCAACGTATATGTAATTATTACTGAGTTGTGTTGAGCGCCTGACAGGCTGCTCCATAATCTATCTCGATTATAACAGTTTCTAGTGCATTTTAAAGTTATTCATACAGTGGATTTTTATATCAGTGTATTCGTCATTTGACAGTGTATGTGGTGATGTAGGATTTGTACAAAAACAGTCAGTATTTTCAATTAAATTATCAGTTTTCAATTCGCCATGATTGACTTGGTATTTTTCTATTGGACATTTTTTCTTCTTCTGGGGTCTACACTCCGTCAACCCTCGAACGTTTACAACAAAGACATTTTTTCTCCTGAGTGTCTCATGAAAACTATTCTCCGAGTCTTTTCCAACTCTGTGCTCGGGAACAAATGTGTGAATACGTGTGTTTCTCCCAGCTCTTGTTCGTGTGTTAGTGTTATACCAGTGAAGTGGAAAAAAACGAGAAGAAAGAAAAGAGGTGGACGACGAAAACAAAGGACAATCCCTGTGGTGTTAAGTGTTTATGATTTAGAAAATTCGTGCATCAGCAGTAGACCGAAAAACAGAACTAACATTAACAATTTGGTCAAAATCGACTGTCGAAATTTTTTGCAAGAAGAAATACAAAATGTTAGAGTAGCGTGCCTCAACACCAGGTCATGCCGTAATAAAGCAGACGAGTTAAATGATTTAATTATTGAGATGAACCTTGATATTTTTTGTATAACAGAATCATGGTTGCAGGAGTACGGTGACGATGCGATTTTATCAGCAATATGTCCAGTAGGTTATTTAATTAAGTCTTTCCCTCGTGTTGGGTGTAGAGGAGGAGGAGTAGCATTTATTTTTAGAACTAATTTAGCACAAGTTACTGTGAAAAAGATTCCCTGTCACTCATGTGAGGCTGCTTTAATGTCCTTCCAGCTGCAGTCCCAAAGCATTACCATTTGCTGCATATACAGGCCACCACCGAGTAAAGCAAATTATATCAAATCATCCGTTTTTATAGAGGAATTTCTAAATTTAATTTCATCTCTGAAGATGAAAAGTACACCATTCATTATAACTGGCGATTTTAATTTTCATTTTGGCTCTGAAAACCCTGTCACTAAAAATGTAAGCAACCTGCGGACAGAAAATGATTTAAAACAACTCGTACAAGTACCAACACATAAAAGTCAGCACATCCTAGACTGGGTTATCTCTCCTATTGAAAAGAACTGTGTGAAAGGCATAAACGTTCTGGACAAAGACATTTCCGATCATTATCTTCTTATTGTTGACTTGAACATCAAAAGACCAAGGAAAGAAATAAAAACAGTTAATTCCCGAAATCTGAACGATATAAATTTACACCAGTTTCAATGTGACTTTCGTGATGCTCTTGCTATTAGTTCCCCTTTTAATATAGAAACCCTCAATACCATCATGAGGAATATTTTAGATGATCATGCTCCAGTTAAAAATCGAAAATTATCTCATCGACCTGTTGGTAGGTGGTTTAATTTAGAAATAAAGGCTGCAAAAAAAGAAGAAAGACAAGAGGAAAGAAAATGGAGAAAAACACGACTTGAAGTGCATAAGGGAATATTTATTACTATGAAGAATTCTGTTAGTAAAATGATTACCAAAGCCAAGCGTACTTTCTTTTTGTCAAAATTTGAAAATGTTAAAACTTGTAAGGAACTTTTTGATGTCTCTAGTGAACTGCTTGGCAACCAAAACAGAGCTGTATTACCCCCTGGCACCGATAGAGATCTTTGTAGTAGTTTTTCAGACTTTTTTTCTAAAAAAATCACCTCCATCAGACAAGAGCTCGATAAAATGTGCGCAATTGCCCCAAATTACCATCAGTTTAAAGGGTTAGTCATCGATTATTTTACTCCAGCAACGGAAGAAGAAATCAAAAAGATCATATTAGATAGTCCATCAAAAAGTTGCGCCTTAGACCCTATGCCCACCAGCCTTTTAAAAAAATGTTTGCATGAACTTCTTCCACATATCACCCAAATTGTAAATGATTCTCTCCTCACAGGCACAGTACCAAATTGCTTTAAGACAGCCCATATTAGACCCCTTTTGATAAATCTGGACTTGATGAAAAGGACTTAAAAAATTTTAGACCAGTTTCAAATCTTTCTTTCCTTTCCAAAATTCTTGAAAAAGTTGTATCTAATAGACTGTTACATCATATTAAAGCAAATAATCTTAGCGAAGTCTATCAGTCAGCATATAAGGCACACCATAGTACCGAGACAGCGTTACTTAGGGTCTGTACTGATATTTTAAAATATATTGATGAAAAAAAGGTATGTCTTCTTACTCTTTTGGACCTTTCGGCTGCATTCGATACCATTGATCATGGTATTTTACTCGAGAGATTAAATACTACTTTTGGCATAAAGGGTACTGTCCTGCGATGGTTTGAGTCATATTTTAAGGATCGAACACAAGCAGTTGTGGTTGGAAACACGTGTTCTAATAATGTTTTGCTTAGATGTGGTGTTCCTCAGGGGTCTGTTCTTGGACCTGTCTTGTTTACAATGTATACACAACCTATTGCTGATATTTTAAGACAATATGGCATGAATTACCATTTTTATGCTGATGACACTCAAATTTATAAGTCTATTGATTTCGATCAAATACCACTTTTAGTCGACTCTACTGAACAATGTACTAGAGATTTAAAAATATGGATGACTAGCAATAAATTGAAACTAAATGATGACAAGACGGAAATAATGTTGAGTGGAAATACAAAAGCCATTAAAAATCTCCCAGAGCTACAAATTGATATTAATAACCATACCATTCGATCAAAAAGAAGTCTTAAAAATCTAGGGGTTCAGTTGGATTATGATATGTCTATGTCCTCCCAAATAAGCCAGCTCAGCAAAAGTATTTACTTTCAGCTTAAGAAAATTGGCAGTGTAAGAAATTATTTAACTAAAGCAGCAGCCAAGACACTTGTAACAACACTCATTTTATCAAAGTTAGATTACTGTAATGTTATTTTGTCCGGTTTGACATCCGAAAAACTATCAAAGTTACAAGTACTTCAAAATCAAGCAGCAAAATTGATAATGAAACAAAAGAAATCAGCCCACGTAACACCAATTCTGAAAGAACTACACTGGCTACCAATAAAAGAAAGGATTAAATACAAAACTGCCGTTCTCTGTTTTAAATGTATAAATGATAGTGCACCTTTTTATCTTTAAAAATTCCTGGAATTATATAATCAACCTAGAGCCCTTAGATCAGCCTCTGACAATCTAATTCTTAAAACTCCAAAACAAAACTACAAAACATACGGCGAGGGTTCCTTTTTGTTCTTTGGTCCCCAGGTATGGAACGAAATCCCATATAAACTAAGATCTGCCCCAACAATTTCCATTTTCAAAAATCAGCTGAAGCATTTTTTATTCATAAAAGCATACCTGTCATAATGATGTACTGTGATATATATGCATGTGTATGCCAGACTGTGAGACTGAAGAAATAGCGAGTGAGAATGAGAGAGAGAAAAAGAGAGAGATAGAGAGAGAAAAGAGAGAGAAAAGAGAGAGATAGCGAGAGAGGGAGAGAGAAAGAGAGAGAGAGATAGAGGGAGAGGGAGAGAGGGAGAGAGAGAGAGACAGACAGACAGAGAGAGAGAGAGAGAGAGAGAGAGAGAGAGAGAGAGAGAGAGAGAGAGAGTGGAAATGTTTTTCTATCTGTATAGAATTAATGTTTTAATGAATGTTTCTAGTTACTCACGTTTCAACTGTATTTTGACTGTTCGTGAATTTATATTGCATTGTATATTTTTAGTGAACACATTTTCAACCTCACTGCGAGACTGTTTTTCTGGTATAAAATTTTACACATATGCATTTATATTATATGTATAATACTTTGTTTTACGTACACATTTGTGTCGATTAATTTTTGAGATGTGATGTCTTTTTCATTGTAATGCGCATTGAGCATCTTTTAGGAAATGGAAATGCGCAGTATAAATGCTATTTATTATTATTATTATTATTATTATTAATGCTTTTGTTTTTTAATTCTCTGCCTGTCAGTCAGTCTATCTATCAGCATCTTCCTCTGCCTTGTTCTCTTTTTTTTATCTGTCAGCTCAGTAGCCGTTCTTTTTTCGTGTTTTAGTGGTGGCATCCAAGTCTAGAGACCGAGTTATTTTGTATCATAATGGGAGGATACGATTCCCATTTCCTGTAGAAAAGTAGTATGTCCCCTGGTGAGGCACTTTGCCTTATTTTACTTTCTTCACTCACCTTCACGACGTGAAAAGTGTTATTTATTTATTCATACATTCCTATAAAACGTTCTTCTCTGTATTCATAATTTTCTACTAGTTCATCCTTCATTAATTATATTTATTCATTCGTTCACTTATTCCTGTATTTGTGTGTATATTCTAGAGTGACTGGGCTGGGAAGGGGGGGGGGGGAGGCTGGTGGTGGAGGTGATCGTAATCGATGTAGACGTAGGCTTACATATTACACGCAATACGTAAAGCCTGCTCCTTTAATAGAGTGTATTCCCCGCGTGTTGTCAGTAAGGAGGGGGCGATGATGAAAGATTAGTACAATCAGGCCATCTTTGGGCAATAATATGATGAAGTCACGCGATTTTTCGATCGATTGTAATATACTATTTGTAACAACGTACGTCATCGAACACTCTTCCTTTTTCTGATTTATTTTAGTCTTGTATAAGACGTAACAGGCATTCAATAAAACGAAATAAGTTTTCTCCTCGTTCTTTTTGTAAGTAAGAGAAACAGTTGGCTGGATCTATAATAATATTATAGGCATCGTGGTGAAATCAGGCCCTCGTCAAAATAATGAAATCGAAGATATCAGCATTTTTCTGCCTGTTTGGCACTTTTAAGCAAATATTTTTCTTTTTAGCTCAATATGTTTTATGTCTATTTTACAATATTTACGTGTGTATTTTTACTTTAAAGAACATTGACTAAAAACATGAAAAATATACATTTTCCGTTTCTAACGACTTTCAAGCTTTGAAGATCGTCAAATGTTGGTGGCCATTTATTCGCTAATTTTATCTTTGAAGCTAAGCGATCCCCGTCTCCATCAATCGCAAATATCTCGATTTCCATTCCAGAAAGTTTTATTTTTTTAAATCGAAAGACAGGCAAATAAACTAGCTTGGACACAATACCAATAACTCCATATACCCAAAAATTGGCGAACACCTGATTCCACTGCGCCGTGACATATTATATAGTTCATGATACGATGTTAATTTGTGTCAAGGTATGATCTGAAGGCACAATATATTATTTTGCTTTGGAAGATCAACCAGCCCATTTGTCCCTCATTCTGTTCTTACAATTGCCTAAAATAGCTTTCTTTCTAAGTCTGTCTTTCTATCTTTTCGTTTTTCTGTCTATCTGTATGTCTGTCTGTCTATCTGTCTGTTTGTCTCCGTACCTGTCTGTCAGCCTCTCTATCTTTCTCTATGCCATATAATTCAAATAGGAACCTGCATTACGAAAGATAAACCGTTATTTGTGAACAGAAGTTATTTTTTGAAAAGATTGATGTCTCTCTTCTGCCTCGAATACGACAAGTTAAGTTATTTAGAACTTAAAAAATATCTGACTACTTAGAATAAATATTCACGAAACTTTGATGGCTACGTAAGCGTGACCCCCC
>NW_004797447.1:271742-273393 GCF_000002075.1 Aplysia californica
ACACACACACACACACACACATACACACACACACACACACAAACATACACACATACACACACATACGCACACACACACACGCCTCCGGATATTTAAACATGTTTTAAGATTGTAAACAAATCGGGGCTTAATTCTACTATTGTGCGGTCAAAAATTCGTGGAGCAATTTTTCCTAAAAAATCTCTTAAATGGGGGAAATCAATGTCTCCCATACTTTGCGCAGAAGTTTGTATCAATCATATTTCCCCACAATAATTCAGGCTAGATTAAATATCTTTTCTTCATAAATGTAAACAAAATAAATTATAAATCGCCGCCACACGGAAAATGGAATTGTTCAGACCACTTTCGGCTTCTCATGCACATTTTGCATATGGTACGCATATGACCGACGTCACAGCTCACCAATGACACTTTTCATAGGCAAAACTTGTTACCAGAAGTCATTATTGAAGTGAACACTTTTTTGCTCTAAAAGTTCTCAAAACATGCGTTCAATATAAGCATAATTCATGATTAAGGAAAAAAACAAATGAACAATGGGCTTGCTTTTAAAACCCATATCATCACAGCTGCAAACCTTTCAAAATCTGTATAAACCACTCTCTGGGATTTTTTAAATGAGCATTTAATAAGGAATTTTTCAGAATAAAGCTAACAGGTATTTACAAAAATACTGATCGGTTAAGACAAATTGATACATGTCGTTGCAAACAAGCTGGAGACTTTAGATTCAATAGTTGAGGAAATATTTGACACAATACTGTGCCATGATTTTTGACCACACTATAGACCTAAACACGTTCGTGTATTGTACAAGTGTCTAGATATCTTTGTCAGCATCATATAGAAAGTTTTCTTGTTTTCTGTCTGTTGGGTTGCTTTTTTTTCCCATGTCCTGATTTTGGTACCGATAATTTGTAGGTTACATAAAATGTATTGACATGGTGCAAATTGTTATGTTTCAGGACCCTCCCAAAACCCCCCCCCCCCCCCCAAAAAAAAAAAAACTAAAAAAAGAGGAATTGTTTAGTCGGATCATATAGAAAGTTAATGATTATTCCCAGTTGATATCTAATAAATTCTGATTAACATGTGTTTATTTAGCCACAAAGATTGGTATCATTATGGAAAAACCAAAATGTGAATCACAATATGAAGAGGGAAAAAAATAGTGGCTCGAGAATATCAATTTAAATACATGAATAAATTCCGGGAAAATCAGCGAATGAACTGCCATGGGATGAACACTTCCAGTAAGGGAAAGAAGTCCAGCTGTTTAACATGCATAAGGCAACTCAGTTATTGCCCTTTTGCTGCTCTTGTTCTAGCGCTCAGAATCGATCATGAACAATATGCCAGTGTAGCAGAACATTGAAGGGCGTAGCGAAAGAAGGAGTGATCAAATGAACAACAGAAGGCATTTTTAGACCTTGAATGCCTTTATTGTTTACGAGGCAAGAGGTTTTTCCACCGACGGCATTCAGAAGCGTCAGTGCGTTTCAAGTGTGGTGTGGATGGCGAGTGCGCTAGAGACAGAGAGTGAGAGAAAGAGAGAGAGACAGACAGAGAGAGAGAGAGAGAGAGAGAGAGAGAGAGAGAGAGAGAGAAAGAAAGAAAAGAAAAAGATAAAGAGAGAGAGAGAGAAAGA
>NW_004797447.1:273742-275120 GCF_000002075.1 Aplysia californica
GGGGCGAGATAAGCAGATGAATTCATATTATTAAATAGATAGATAGATAAATAGACAGATAGATAGATAGATAGATAGACATAGATATATTATTTAGATAGATAGATAGATAGATAGATAGACAGATAGAAAGATAGATAGATAGATAGATAGATAGATAGATAGATAGATAGATAGATAGAGATCACATTCAGCCTTGGGTGGCTATGATAGGCAGGGTCGACACAGACTGCCTTCTAGATTTTTGAATTTTACACCCGAAGTCACTGGTTGTGGCGCTTTCGGAACAACTTCTGGCATTGTCGATGAATCATCCCCTATGGCATCCTGATACAACCGTTTCCCTACCACACCTCCCCTCCTAAAAATGGTACTGCGTGGTTGAAACTGCATATAGTCGGTCAATGTCAGACAAGTGCCTTGCAGGTACCAGAAGGGAGCAATACCGTTGTGCCGATTTTTCGTTGATTTGTGTAGCTGTGGGTTTTTGACAGCGATACCGTCTCTTCGCGCATTTAGATTGGGGCCAAATTTTACGTTTTTGTTGATGAGAGGCACTTCAGAAAGCTTAACAGTGTTTTATGATGATACTATGGTAACATAATGATGGTACGAGAGATATACGGTTTTTTCTTTAAAAACTGTTAAAATGTGGGAGAAAATGTAACTTCTTTAGCTCCTTCCTTGGTCACAAACACACACCCACACACACATACACACACACACACTCACATACACACACACACGCACACACATATACACACACAAACACACATACAAACACACACACGCACACACATATACACACACAAACACACATACAAACACACACACACACACACACGCACAATCGTACACTCACACATATAAATGTTTTATACACCATAAATGCTCACAGAATGCGCATACGATCTCGTTGAGACGTGAGGAAAACAAAAAAGATGATATTTGCATATTCCGGTATAGATAAAAAATAAAAACACTAATTGAGAAGGAGAGACAAAGACTCCATCTTGCGATATACAAACACTTTTTATTATCATGATGGCGCTTTCATGAATTTTCTCTGATTGAGTGGAATCAATTATTGATATGGTATCATATCTCTGGAGGGTTCATTAAAACTATCTCCTGAAATATTTATGTCAATGAAATGAAATAGTATGACATCATGATGAAAGGTTTCAATTTCTTAAAGATTGTTTGTGATTTGGACGTAACTACTTCTGCTTACTCTTCCTTTTCTTATTTCTTCTTCGTTTTCCGCACCTGCGTCTTCTCCTAATTTGTTTCCATACTTTCACCATTTTCCTTCTTTACTTGTCTTTGTCAAACATTTTCTCCTCTTCCTTCCCTTCCTCCACGTCCTTCTCCCCGC
>NW_004797447.1:275922-277304 GCF_000002075.1 Aplysia californica
ACACACACACACTAACACACACACACACACACACACACACACACTCACACACACTCATACAAATACACACACATCAGAAGCCAAAAAAACCGCCAATGAATTTCCTGTTCCTTTACTCTGCTGTTTCTTTCAAATTGTCTTACTTTTTCTCAGCATTAAATACAAATCATTATGTCGAATTGCCCCTCTTTACCCAAAAAAAACAAATCACTGACTCCTTTTTTGTTGCTAAAAACATATGCTGTACGAGTGTGATCCGATCGAGAGCACAGCCATAAAAGTACATAAAGACATACACATGTGCTTACAAGCTCTGCAAAGTCTATGCACACCGCCATCGATCATTAAAAAAATCCAGCTACGTCTTCTCCTTTTTTACCTCATTGCTATTATTATTATTATTATTATTATTATTATTATTATTATTATTATTATTATTATTATTATTATTATTATTATCATTATCATTATTATTATGATAATGATGGTGTGTGCATGTGTATGTTTGTATTGTGTGTATGTGTGTGTGTCTTGTGTGTGTGTGTGTGTGTGTGTGTGTGTGTGTGTTTGTGTGTATTTGTGTGTGTATTTGCATGTGTAGAGGAGTGGGTTGTACGTATTGAAGGGCATATTAGACGCACGGTATAGATAATCATGAAGATAGGGCAATTTCTAGTGGTTACGACGTTCTCTTTTTCGATAGCCTTGAGCCTCGATAGACATATCAATATGGCACATACAATCCTGGTGAGGTGTGTGTTTGACTCCCATGTTAACACTTCAAGGTTATTTATAAGCCTGGACCTCCTAATTTTATATGCATCTCCGACAGGATCAGCGAGTGGTTAAGGGCGCCGCTATTAGGTCTTACTTCTTTTCTTTCATTCTGTTGTTTCTGTCCGTGTATCTTGCTTTTTTCCTGCACTAATAAATAACCGATACTCTGCTTGAGTCCGTCTCATTACCCAAACAAAACTGATAGGTCTCATGCGACTGGAAGATGGACATAGAAATTGAAACACGAATACAAAAGGCGAATGTAGTCACCTATCAACTAGCACCTCTCCCATCTAGACATCCCAATGGAGACAAAGAAACAACTCGCGAGATCCATTTTTATACAAACTCTCTGCCACCAGAGCCAATTCTGAACCATCAGCAAAATGAATGTCTCTTAAACATCACGAGAAGAGACAGACAAAGAAACGAAGACATCAGACAAAATGTAGGTATAGCATGGTGCATGAAATACTTTGAGAGACGACAAATAAAGAGGTTTGGGCACGTCAGGAGAATGGGGTCACAACAATAGCATGAAAGACCAACAATGTGCGACTCAAAGTTTGTAAGGCAAAGGGATAGAGTCAAAGAGATCCTTCAAA
>NW_004797447.1:277404-278626 GCF_000002075.1 Aplysia californica
AAAAAAAAAAAAAAAAAAAGAAAAAAAGAAAATCCTATTGCTTTACCTTATTCTGATACATGACAAAATGGTGTATGCATATTAAGACTCTATCAATGCAACTAGTTTTTAGGCTAGGCTCCGAGTTTTAAAACATAGTTTGCTTTCCAAGGTAGACGGAAAGTATTCCTAATATCAAAGTTATAGTATTGCAAATGGTCCTATTGTGAGTGGATGTAGACCTGGTCACTCTCGTTCTTGGACGTTGCACGAGTTAGAAATTCTGTAAGATGGCGTTCGACTCCAGAAAACGTGCAAGCTGCAAATTGTTCGGCAATGACAAAGTCAACTTTCATCGTTATAAACCCAAATAATTATCTACTGGGCATAATTCTTGTAAACACTTTGTCTACAGGAGAGCAGTAGGTTGCTACTTTCTGGTGAAAGATTTTGCGAGGCGTAGCTGTCAGGACGTTGCAGTGTTGATAAGTGTGTAGGTGATGACTCATTCCATTTAAACGTGCTTGTGAGCGACGCCGATTCATCAGTTAGCCGCCCACCAAAAAAGCAACACCCCACAACAACAACAAACAACAAACCTAAACAAAAAACCTGCGCCCCCCAAAAAATACAAATAAAACAAACAAATAAAACCACTGACAAAACAGAATGGTTGTGTAAAGAGATTGCATCTTTAACTGGCAACATTACAGGCAAGATTGATCAAAATTGTGAATAAGCTCATACATTGGTGAGTATCAAAATCTGGGGCCATCTTTGCATAATCTGGTATGCTGACGTTGAGTGTGCATTTGACCTCAACTTACTCTCGAGGTCAACTGGCCTGTAATGCTATGAATATCTCTGCATGCAGCAGTAGTGAGTGTTACAGCATCCGCCCTTGTCCATCTCTGTGCTCGGCTTCAGAATACTTGAACACTTTGTATTCCCTGAAGAGGTGGGTAAAAATCTTACTAATCGCTAACCATGGAGAGGTGCACCTTCTGGCAGGACTCTTTATTAAGGAACAGGGAGCAGATTACGCGCTATGGAATGTAATTCGAAAATAGCCTTTTCAGTTTTCAGTATGTCTATTACGAATTTTTATTAGATTCAAATGTTCCCCCGAAAAAATAAAATAAAGATAAAAACAGTATCGTTTTGAAGGTCGACAAAGGGACGAAAGTAAAGCTAGTTTGTTTTTAGCTTTTTAGGTAAACGTGGGGAGGGTGGTTGCTTGGGG
>NW_004797447.1:279432-280533 GCF_000002075.1 Aplysia californica
GAGAGAGAGAGAGAGAGAGAGAGAGAGAGAGAGAGAGAGAGAGAGAGAGAGGAAACAGATAGAAGAAGAAAGCGTACTATATTTGTGTTTATGGTTATATGCGTGCGAGCGTTTGTGGTTTTTATGGTTTTTTACCAGTGCTTTTGTGTACGTGTAAAAGAAGGTGAGCGCCGTGTGTGTAGGGTGTAATCTGCGTGTGCTGTGAAGACAGGAATCAATCTGACTGCGTGGTTAAAAAGACTCAGCCACCAGACTCCACAAACACGGATAGATAAGGGTAAGAAAAAAAATTCTTCCGGCCCCATGCGAAGGCAGCCAATTGCCTGGGGACCGCCAAGCTGAAAGGCCAGCTCAACCCTCAAAAAAGTTTCTCATACATACAGACAAAAACCGGGGATCCGGGGGAAAGGGGGAAAAACTCGTATTTTTGCAAGAGGGTTCAGTCAGGGGAAAAGGCCGGCTGAGACCTGGACAAGAGGGAGAGAATTCATTAGACGTGAGAAAGGGGTTAAGAAGTGCTTTAGCTCAGGGAAGCCAAACTGGCCAACCCAAATATTTGCTTTGATATAAGAAAACCAGAAGAAAGGATTACGATAATTCTAGAAAAATGAGAGGAAATTGGGATTTCTATTCACCAATGCTGGCAGCGGTAATGTGATGCAGAAAAAATCTGGTTCAATCTTAAGTCGATAATAGCCACTGAGAAATAATGAATTTGGGTGACAAGAAGATTGGTTTCTTAAAACAGTACCTTGCGCAGATAATGATATAATTACGCGGGTACCATCTGACGGCTGTTGGTTCCTTCACAAACTCGGTAAAAATCTCGTCTAAAAAAAGCTACTAAGGCAAACAAAAAAATATAATATATAAAAACACACAAAAACCTACCCAAACTTATTTTAAAATCTTTAAAGTTCCGTTCCTTTCCAAAAAGCAGCAGGTTGACGTAGTATCCTGTTCGGTAAATGGGATAGTCCATTTTACGGGATAAACCGGTTAAATAATTTAGCCCAGTTTCTTCTAATTACATTTATGACGTAAGGTTTATCGTCTTCCTCGCCCCCGCATTTGTACCAGCACTAGTTTTACTAATTTTTG
>NW_004797447.1:283453-284614 GCF_000002075.1 Aplysia californica
CCCCCCTGTTCCACGAACGTCGAACCATATCAACAGCCTTATTTTGAAATGTGTTTTGCCCTCTATAATTTGTGTTTCTGGCGAAACATGACACACGTCTGTGGTCTGACGGTTAGGTGCTTCGCTGTCGCACGCAGGAGACCCACGTTCGATTCCCGAGTGGGGCAGAAACTTTGTATCGAGTATCTCGATCTTTCTACTAGGATATTATATGCTCTCAGTCTCAGCCTAGGTTGGCAATGACATGCAGGGTCGGAATTCTACTTCTTAAATGATGTTGATGGAGGCGTAAAATCATCTACATAATTAAAAATGAAGCACTATGCATCATATATACAGGGAAATATGTTGCTAAGAAACATAAATTAAAATGAAATAGTTCCGCTTAGCTTCCACACCTCATATATTATTGTTTCATTTCCTCATTTTTCGACACAATAACGAAATGCTGATGGCGTGAGCAGTTGAAGTGAAATCACATCTGTGGATATGTATATAACTAATGCTGGGATAATAATATTATGTGTACAAAGGCAATATGTTGGCAGATGTCTAATCTGTGGTAAAAAATGTCTTAATATCAGATGAAAAATCTTTATCCCACGAACAAATATCCAGACATTTGTAAACAGCTTGTCGACGAATTATGCAGAAATTGTTCCCTGCCTGTCTCATCTGCTCACCCTATAATCCCCTTTAATCTGTGTTTCTTCTTAAGGGATTATTTAAGTAAGCTTTATATCAGTTGTTTTCTTATGGTATAAACCGGCGCCACGGGGACTAGCCTTTAATGTGAGCTCACATTCCTCAAATTTCAAGGATTATATCATGAAGTACATTTCACATTGATTGGAATAGAAGCATTTCTTTTTAAGGTGAAAGGACCATTTTGATAATTTTCGCTTTGTGTGCGCTTGGTATACAATATGAACAAGATTAAAATATCTCTTCAGTGTCAAGAAGTCATTGGAAGCACATTTTTTTATTTGAATGAGTTTGCCCCAAAGGGGCATGGCGTTCAGCGAACAATCATATTAATACTAGCTTATAATTTCCTAGAGGAGTAGAGTGCTGGAAAAAGCATGTGTTGAGGCAAACAAAACAAGTCACAGCTGTGATGATAGAAGAACATTCTCTCTCTCTCTCTCTCTCTCTCTCTCT
>NW_004797447.1:285296-287049 GCF_000002075.1 Aplysia californica
AGAGAGAGAGACAGACAGACAGACAGACAGACAGACAGACAGACAGACAGACAGACAGACAGACAGACAGACAAACAGACACGTCGCGACCCCAGTGCTTTCTTGTCGTATCTCCATTTTTAATAACAGTGAAAACAGTGTGCTTAAGAAGATGTCACATTTTCACAGTTAAAAAAATAGAGATACGACAAGAAAACACCGAGCTCGCGACGTATACACACACATACACACACGCACAAACACACACATACATAATATACTACTATAAAATCTTATACGCATACTCCACAATAAACCCCCCCCCCGCCCCATTACAACACTGTAATCTTTCCTATACATTTCTGAACGTAGGTAAATTCACTGTTTCATACTTGTGCGAACCTAAACTGACCCAGGTAACGTCCATAAAATATGTCTAAATCTAGTCCAGCTTTGTGTAAACAATTTCGTTATGAGGTTCATTCACCCAACAAAACTCGGTACAAAAATAAACTTGACGTCATGAAGTGCCCATCAAATGGTTTAAGCCAGTAGTTTTGATTTTGTGAACAAACGTTCACTCTAGATCAACCAGATATATCGGTCTCAGCATGGAGTAATTGTTCTCAAACATGTCTTGGGAAGCAAAGGACAGAGTTCCTGGTCCACTATAAACCTCTTTTTTATCCAAACATAAATCTAAGGACTGGCCATTTTCCACAAATAATCTGGATTTCTGTCACAACAGTGAAAAACAATGTTTAAGTCATCACTTTTGAGTTCGACATTAACCGTTGTTAGAGTAAGTACCTGACATCGAAACAATGTATAACAAGGGCAATGATTGACAGATATTAATGTGATGGTGTAATTTTCTAAAGCATTATCCATTTTGCAAATATTTCCTTTATTTTCGTGTTCCTCTCTAACCTAAAATTTTTTATCAGGCTAATATGGGCTTGGAACTGAAAATTCTCACTACTCAAACGCATTTTTATAAGAATTATAACATTTTCCACACGTCGTAGAAATTATAAGGTACAAGTTTATTAGGTGTCTCCCAAAATTGGATTTATTCTTTTCAGGTACAAATAGTCACGAAATGCCATTGTTTTAGCTTGCTGGATATACAAACAAAGAATGTTTAAAGGTTTGTTCAGTAAACCTGTACATTAAAATATTTTGAAACTCTATACAACTCAGGCTGTATTTGCACCGGAAGCTGGAGTTAAAGCAGCCTGTTTCATAAATAATAGAACGTGGGAAGAAGGGACAGCAGAAATCTATATAGCGCCATAATATTCGATTGAAATGGGGAAGCATTGTTGATATATAGATAGCTAGAGAGATAAATAGCTAGATAGATAGATAGATAGATAGATAGATAGATACATACATACATACATACATACATACATACATACATACATACATACATACATACATCAAAACAAAACAGGAAAGTCGTACATAATTATGAATATCGGTCATTAATGATTTTAAGTGATCTGTACGAGTGCTAGGCCTAACTGTTGTAATTTATTGCCAACCACTTTGTTGGTCTCAAGGTATTGTTTTCAAACTCTGTAAAACAGGTAAAAGACGGCTAGATAGCTGATGAACCGAAAGATTCATTTAAATCGTGTCTTTCATCCGACCAGTAAAAGAGTGGATAGTGTGTTCTTCACATCATCAAGGTAGGAAAGTAAAATATTTTATTGAAAAGAGAGAAGGAGAGAAAGGAAGAAAGAAAGAGAGACAGAGAGAGAGAGAG
>NW_004797447.1:288680-290043 GCF_000002075.1 Aplysia californica
AGTGTAGGTGTGCGTGTATGTGTGCAAGTATGTGTTTGTATGTGTGCGTGTATGAGCGCTTAGAAATGAATAGTAGTTATAATTGTTGAACGTTTGTGGTGGGAGAGGCCAGGGTTACAAACAGCCAGTTATACCCAGTAAGCTCAATATTAGCAGCCGTCACCCCTCCCCCATCGTAGGGCGCCTTCGACGTTTCTTCTACTGAAATTCGACCTCTCAGAACACTAGATCTAGACTTAAGTTGCATTCTATCAAAGACGTTTCTCCTGCATATTATAACACGGGGGTAGTACTTTTTAGTAGTCTAATATCACCCAACAGTGAAAGCCCACCTTTATGGGGCTCATTAGAATCTGGATCAGTTTTAAGAGTTTGAACTGTTTGTTTCAAGTTGTCTTACATAGCTGAGATGTGTTGAACTAACGTTTTATGTATGTTTATGATTAGAGAAGAAGAAGCAATTGGATGTAATTCTTATTCAGATGACCTGTATGCTTGCGGAATAGAGGAACATTCTCATTCAAGTGCCAATGTTAGGTTCAAAGCACAAAACATTGATTTCTTAGCAGGAACCTTCACAAAAGACATGCTATTCGGTATATGAAAAAAAGATAGCCATAGTTTCAGATCTAGCTGAATATGTGTAAAGTCATATCCGAACCCATTCTGATGAGTTATAGATGAATACATGAGAGAAATCTAGACCTGGGAGGGGGGGGGGTGATGGTCAAAGGGCATGTAGGTATTCACGTTTGAATGAACACGAACAAGGAAAGGGTTTCAGAGAGAAAGCAAAATGATTAGCCATATACTGGGAGGCATTTCACCGAGAATCCACAGATTCGAAGATTACTGGTACTTCAACAGCACCAACTAATCTCGGGGACATGGTCATCGAATACGTACCATCTCGCATTTTAGATCGGCCCAAAAGAGATTGCCCACAGTAAAAGGCAGACACTTGAAGGGAGACCTTTTTGCAACCACGCCCCCGCCCTGTGGAAAGCAGTACTAGCATACCAAAAGGATGTGACCTCTTTATCAAAATTTAAATGAGCGCTTAAAACGCATAATTTATTTATGGCCAGTAATTACTGACATGCCCAGTACACATTATGATTTTTTTCCATAGTGGGGATCTGTGTTGCTCTTGCTGTTCTCTATCTGGTGGCTGAGAACAATGTTTGATGTGTGTGTGTGTGTGTGTGTGTGTGTGTGTGTGTGTGTGTGTGTTTGTGTGTGTGCGTGTGCTTACAGTTGGTTGTGGGAGAGGGAGAGAGAAATAGAGCGAGAGATAGAGAGAAAAAAAGAGAGAGAGATAGATAGATAGATAGATAGATAGATAGATAGATAGAGAGAGAGA
>NW_004797447.1:291320-293664 GCF_000002075.1 Aplysia californica
CTTCTTCTTCTTCTTCTTCTTCTTCTTCTTCTTCTTCTTCTTCTTCTTCTTCTCACATCATTATCATTATCACTATCATTTTCGTTAACAGTATCACTATCTTTGGCATTATGATTATACTTTTTATTATCATTGTTGATATTATCATTCGATAATCTCCAAATTTTACATGGGCACGGGAACCTCCCCTTTAAAACTTACTTGGCGGTAAAAGAGTCAACCACTTTCGTCATTATAATGGCAGAGAACGGCTCTATTCTCTATTTCATAAGCAGCATAAAATTCTGCAACCCTGTAATTTTTTTTTTGGTTACAAATTGAATAAATAATACAATGTGTTTGTGTCTGTTGCTCCTACACTTTTTGTGTCTTATCTAACCTAGTCATAATACTGATATCAATGCAACAGTTAAAATAATCTGCCACAGGGATACCTGTCTGCTTCTTTGTGCTGACATTTGTTTTATCTTTTAACCTTTCCTTGTAATTTGGGTTTTTGGTTTTTAGTTTGATAACCTTTTAGTGGATCTATTACTGACTCTTCTTGAAGAATGGAAGCGGATAGGGAACATACATCGTTAGAGAAGGGATGATTCATGGTTATTGTTGCAAAGTGTCGCTTTGTAAACTGTGTTTCTAGGTTCGATCCTCGAATAATTTCCACAGGATTTAGACAGTGTGTGTATCACTCAGAAATATCTTCAGTTCTTCCATATAAAAAGTTAAGTGGTGCTCTGTAAACAGAGTCCAGACGAAAGAGGCTCTGCGCAATAATTTACCACAACCACACTGTGCAGCAGAGAGTCCGGGGAGAGTGGATGGAAGGGTAGGAAAGACTGTCTATAATGTCACTCGTTTGGACAAAGGTACTCATCAAATAATTCTATGGCCTGTTCTGATACAGCACAGCAAAGATTGATAACATTTAACTGCCAACAACGGTTAAAACTATATTGGTTGCAGATTTAAAAACTGTGCTGAAAAGAACCTTCCCAGAGCACGTATTAGACAAATAGCTATCATTTCATCGTCAAAAAGAGACGCATTGGAATTCGGCTGGCGTCGCTCCGCCAAGGGTGAACGAGTTCAATGGAACTTGTTATTGGTACAAAGGGTGCCTCTTTGGGAAATATTATTTTCAAAATTGCCCTTCTATCTAGTTGTATATTTTTCTTTATCTGTAAAGAGAGCTGGATGAGTGTTATTGCAAGTGGAAATGATAACCAAGCCGCCGTGATGCAGACGTTTCTGAAACATGCTTTATTGGATTCGTTTTTGTTTTTCTTCCCCGGGTGGAAACCGGTAATTCGGTTTTCGCGGTCTGCTTGTCTCCTTCACTTTAACCCTATGGACCCGAGCTCATGTGTCAACGTGAATTGGTCTTGTGCGGTATGGGGACAATACCTCTGTTAAATCATCCCGTTAGCTTAGTTTGTATCATACTGGACTACGAAGCGGAAGGCCCTTGTTTGAATCCCCGACTGGGCGTTCTTGAACGCGTCCTTTTGTGCAGTTTTCAAGACTTTCAACATATTTGGCTCAGGCCTATCGGAAATTTAACGTAAAATTCGTAAGTCCTTTCTCTTAGATTAGCTAATGGTATTGACAGTAGTGTTAAACTCATGCGGTTATTTACTTACTCCTATTAAGACTATAAAATTATATCGAAAAATGTGGAGGCCTCCGGATTTATTGTTCGTCCCAGACAGGGTCAGTCTGAGACAAGACAGTGGATAACATTTTGAATCTTTTAAGTATTAGAAAACCATTACTAGAGCCATTCTGCAAAATGTCATCAAAACACTGTTACGAATTTTCTTTTGTTGGTGCTCTTGAGACGGGATCAGCTCCTCGGAGTTCTCATTCATTGGCTCAAGAGCAGTGGTTCTGCAGGCTCCGTGAGTGAGCGTTCAAAAGTGTAAAGGGGTTGATTTTCTGGGATTGCTAACCCTTTGGTTGCAAATCTGTACGTCACAAACGGAATATAGTTAATTGATTCTAAAAAAAAATATTAGAGATGCACAGGTTTGTCTGTATTTGTCTGGCTGTTTATATTTGTAAATGATTTAGAATACTCAGGTTAAAATACAAACAAGTTGCTGACATGTCTTTCTCATTTGCAGGTCCGAAAACCTGGAAAACACTTCCATACAAACTGACACAAACAAAAACTATCGAGTCTTTCATAATCTGTTTAAAAACACATCTTGTTAAATAATGAAACACATCATTCTTTTTCACTTCGGCGAAACGAAATGTACTTTTATATGTCCGTGTATTCTCTACGTTAAACTGTTGTACAGCCCTCCTAGCTTGTTTCCTAATGAAGTAGAGACTATATATA
>NW_004797447.1:295060-309029 GCF_000002075.1 Aplysia californica
CTCTCTCTCTCTCTCTCTCTCTCTCTCTCTCTCTCTTTCTCGGTCTGTGTATCAATCTGTCTGACTGTGGCTACTTCTATCTTTCTTAGTCACACATACACTCATAAACATACATGTAAACACGCATAAACACACAAACTTGTTTACGCATACCCGCTAGCATTAATACGCTCATACCTACACCCTTTCAAACACACAATAACTCGGGCACTTGTAACGTACGACCCTTAAAGCGATCGAGCAGCAAACGTGTAATGATGTTGCATCACGCGTCAGTGATCACAAAAACAGCTTCCTGCCCAACCAAATGGGCGCCAAATGCCTCATCATCTTTCCGTCACACTCACAGCGCAGCTTAATCAAGCGCCGATATCCTCAAGAGGCAACCATCAATGTAATATTTTGGCAGCAATAAATCTACCAACGTAAAAACAGCCTCTAATAGGTGCAGGAAAAGAGAGAAGATTATTATTAGATTCTAAACGTCATAAATAACATGTATGTGCAGCACGATAGTAACGCAGTGATGTGCTATTACGAGGCAAAACAAGTGGGAATGAGTCATCTAATGGTTTATTTAGGTTCAAGTCTTTGCTGAAATGTGAAATAGTGCTAGCACGCTAAGAGTACTTAAACAACGTTTCAAAACATTGTTACGATATTGATACATTTGACAAAACTTCATTCAAAGAGAGCAGTGGGGGCTCTCGTGGCCTAGAGGTTAAGGTGTTCGCCTCTCATTCAGAGGTCCCGGGTTGGAACCCGAGTAGCGACAGAAAACTTGTCGTCTCTAAAATTGTCTCCTTTCACCTCCTTTCCTGCTCTCTAGCAATGTTCTGTCGTCTGCTGCACCTTTCGTCTCCACTTTCTGTCCCCACACGCTCACCTCCTTTGCTCCCTCCTCCGGGCTCCTGACTCTTTCTGCAGCCTTTTTTACTGCCACTCCTTGGCTCCTCCTTACTGCTGTCTTTCCTCCACACCCCTGATCTTCTGGTAGGAAAGATCTACACCTAGCCTTCTCGGACAAGGGCAAAAAATCTCGTATGCCCCGTGTGCAAGTTGCGAACGTTAAAGATCCCTTGGTGGTCCAAAATCGATAATAGAGGCTTGGGCGGCCACCCGGGCAAATATCAAAACTTCCTACCAACTGAAAATATTTTATGTGTCCAGGGCACTCATATGACCTTATGCAGTTGCGAGCGCCGTAAAACACGTAGCAAAGAAAAAAAAAAGGGGGGGGGGGGCTAAGGACGGTCCCAAACAAATAATAAAGAGGAGAAACGCACGGGGTCTAATTCTTAACGCAGACACTTGTGGTTATTGCTGTTGTTGAAACTTGAGAATAGTAGTTGCCAGTATAGTCGAACGTTATGCATAACATAAAGTTGTGTATTGCAAACAAAAAAAAGAAGGAAAATAGCATTTCTGAATATGTGCCATGTATTTAAACTAGTTTCAAGTGTTGCGGTATAAACACGAAAATAAATTGCCTGAAAATAAGCTGAACTAAAAATGGGAAATTATTTTATCATTGGATCTTCTGTTTCTTTGCTTATGGTTTAGATTTTTTCCTTAATAAGTAGCTATACTTAGTATAACTTCTCAAATTCACCCATAAATAATTATATTATTTTCCTCAGCTTCACATAGACGCAAAGATTTAGTTTTCAATAATCATAGACTTCAGAGTGATGTCTGAAAAGTAGTCTTTTCCTGCTCCAAAAGATGTTAATCTTTTGCCTGATAAAAACGTCGATATATTTGATATCATTAGTGTTTATGCTCTAACTTAGTCCAGATTATTGTGGAGTGCCCATGATTTGGAATGAAAAAAAAAAGCTCAAAGGTTTCAGTGAATTGCCAATTATCCGCATCAGCAGAACTTTTGGTTTGTAGTTAGAACCAGGTAACAGACAAGTTAGATACATAGCTTTTCCACCTCTCTGAGATACTTACTTTCATTCGATGTTAACTCCGTTGTGTGGATTGAGAGATTGAGAGAGAGAGAGAGAGAGAGAGAGAGAGAGAGAGAGAGAGGGAAGGAGGGAGAGAGAGAGGGAGAGAGAGAGAGAGAGAGATAGAGAGAGAGAGAGAGAGAGAGAGAGAGAGAGAGAGAGAGAGAGAGGCGGGCGAACATGGCAGTAGGAAGAATAACGCTGATAGCTACACATACACGCACACACACACAGACACACACACACACACACACACACACACACACACACACACACAAATACAAACACACATCGCACAAACATGCATGCATACACACACACACACACACACACACACACACACACACACACACACACACACACACCAACACACGCGCGCGTGCATGCACTCACACACATGCACACAAGCACAAACAATACAGTGCTGCTCAGAAAACAAACATGCACTCGACACCTCCTCCCCCGTTTCACATTAACGTTTCCATTTTTCTAGGCCTATCTTCATTTCTTATCCCAACCCGCGTGCCATTATTTCATTGTCTTTTAAATGCATTACAGGAGAAGAGATGTCCCTGGAAATGAAGTGGTCAAAAATAGAGATGTAAGGTTCGTGTGCGGAGGCGAGAACGAGGAGAGAATTGTAATAAACAGATAGATAGATAGATAGATAGATCGATCGATCGGTCGTTCGACAGACAGATAGATAGATAGATAGATAGATAGATAGATAGATAGATAGATAGATAGATAAATAGATAGATAGATAGATAGACGCTTTACAAAAAGATAGATGGAGAGCGACCCTGTGAGAGCGACCCCGGGCTGGTAGAGACACAACCATCTTTTGAAGAAAGACGTTAGTTACAATCATTTAAAATCACATTCACGTTTGGACTCGAACTCTTCTTTTAAGTGTAACCAGTCCACCCATGTACACTGGTTGATTGATAAGTGTCAGCATGTAACCTTGCAAATTTTATCCTAATTTTATTTATTTCTTTAAACAAAATTTAAAGTCAACGGATACCATCCACTAGAGAAAATCGATACACAGATTTCGCCTTATCAGCTTCTGCAGTATCTTTATACTTTGTTCTCAAGCACAAGTTTGAAAAGTCGGGAACAGATACTTCACTTTGATCTTAGCCAAAAGGCCGAAAAGCGACTAAAGTTTTATCATAACTATGTTTGTTTTACTTTTCTACCACTGTTAGGTCGTTACGATGGTTGATTTCCGACTTTAACTAATATTTATGTCCGACACGACCAAGCCTCGTCGATGAAGTGCTTTGGAAACACCCCCAAAAACTCGAGTCCCAGGACATCCCATTTGGGGTGTCGAACTGCTGCCTCCACACCGTCGCCTAACATAATACCAACTGAGCAACCAGTGAGCAGGTGTGTCCGTACATAAGAGACGTTTGTTTGTTTAATGAGTTTAGACTGTGGGTGCACCAGACAGCCGGTGGGGTCAAGCAGGCAACATCAGCAGAACACAGCCAAAAAGAAATAAAAAAGGCAACTCTTAAAAAGAAATGGCCTAAAAGCTTTATGCTTTATCTCCCCTCAGAGTGTTCGTTTTAATGGGAAGCCAGCCACCTCTCATTCTCTCGACTCTGCCCTTTAGCAAGGTGGCCACCATGGCTAATTCAGCAGGAGCCACTTCAGAAATGCAATTCACATTTTTTCGTATATTTTTTTCCCGCTGAGTTAAATCTTATGTAGGGGTGATTTCGAAGAGTTTCGTCTAAACAGACAGAGATGTATTTTTCTAAAGCTTAAACTCCGGAAAACGACGCATCTACAATGCAGGAGTAAACATCTTGAAATAGCTAGTTCAATTTGTCCTTGTACAAAATTAAATATTTATTCCTGCCACTCAATATAGCTCACCTCCATCCTATATCGACATTTCCTATCCCTGTCAGTCTTCCTGTCTGCCCTGCTTCTCCACGTGTGTACACACATGCGTCTTTTAACCCTGCCCCCCCCCCCCCCTCCCCGTGCACTTCCTATTTTCCTCTCCCTTTCTCTCCTCTCCAACCCCCTCTTCGCTCTCTTTCTCTCTCTCTCTCTCTCTCTCTCTCTCTCTCTCTCTCTCTCTCTTACTATTTCTTTTTATCTGTCTGTCTATCTGTGTGTATGCCTGTGTGTCTGAATGTCTGTCTCTCGTTCTCAGTTTTTCTCTTTTGCTTGTGTATAATAATCTCTCTCTCTCTCTCTCTCTCTCTCTCTCTCTCTCTCTCTTTCTCTCTCTCTCTCTATCCATCTCTCTCTTTTCTCACTCTTTCTTTTTATCTATCTGTCTGTGTGTATGTCTGTGGGTCTGAACGTCTGTCTCTCGTATTCAGCGTTTCTCTGTTGCTTGTGTAATAGTATCTCTCTCTCTCTCTCTCTCTCTCTCTCTCTCTCTCTCTCTCTCTCTCTTTCTCTTCCCTCTACCTACACCTATATCTATTGCAATCCCCCCCCCCTCCCCGAAGAAGGGGTATGTTCCGTTTACAGAGGGTGAAGCTTTTCTAATGACGTGATGTGAAACTTTGGCGGGCCACAACTTCGCCTTTGAGTCCGTAGGTTCTAGAATGGTTAACGAGAGGCAGAAAATAAATGCGTTTTATCAGATCATTCCGGGATTAATGCGTTGAAAATGAAACGCATTTCTTCAAGGGTGATCTGATAAAACGCATTCTTCTTATTTGTTTGTTTGTCTTTAGCTCATATTGAATGAAAATTGGTTTAGTCGTGGTAAATGAGATATATCTTCGTGTGGGATAGTCAAACAAAAACAACATTGCTATTTATTTGTTTAATTGGCAAAAAAACAATAACTCGCGATTATCTCGAAATCTTGATTTTGAGAAAAATGCGTTTTATCAGATTACGGCACCACAAGGTTTTGATCCAATCAAGATTTGTGTGCAACAACTTTCCCTCTATTCTTACTCTCTGTTTTCATAATTTCTTCTCTTTCCGACTTTACATGTAGTAAAACTAGAGAACATCCATTTTTGCGTAAAATATGACGCGAGATTCTCTTCCACTCTCGCGAAGAGTCTGTCTTCAGTGTAGTCTTGGCACAGCTCTGGTCTGGATATTCGAGCAATGTGTCCCTTCGCTGGGCTCTGTGGAGGGTGGGGAGTAGCATAGTCGAATCAATCACTCCAACACGTATGGGTATCAAAACATCACTTAGCCGTTCTCCAGCTCCTTACGTTTAAAATGTATCTGCTCTCAGTATAAACAAAACAGAGAAATTGAAAGGAAGCAGAAATCCAGGAACACTCAGAATACACATCTACAACAACAGTCTCAGACATGTCCAAGAATTTAAATACCTCGGAAGTATATTCACAGAAGATGGGCGAGTGACCAGAAAAATAGAAACACGAGTACAAAAGGTCAATAAAGTTAGTTATCAGCTTGCTCCACTACTAAAACATCCTAACATCCCCATGACAACAAAACTAAAAAAGGATCACCACCATATTCATCCCAAACACAAACGTATCAATGCCAAACATGGACTGCAAATAAGACATTGGAGCAAAGAATTACAACATGTGAAATGCGATGTCTTAGAAAAGCAGTAAGCATGACCAGGAGAGACAAAATTAGAAACTCAGTAGTCAGAGAATTGGTGGGCACAAATGATGTCGTGCATCACATCCAACACAAAAGACTCAAATGGTTCGGACATCTCATGCAATTACCAACACACCATCCAGGACAACATGCCTATATAAAAAAAATTCAACGGCAACAAGGCTAGAAGGCGACCGAGAAAGACCTGGATAGATGGAGTCAGGGAAAAACTAACAACACAATATGGTATTTTGTACATCAGACATAGATCTACTTTCAAATTTTGAGTGGTCTGTGGTGGATATCAGTACTGAACATTTTCCAATTTTCCTGACGAACAACACCGTCCGAAACGATCCAGTCCTATAAGGCTTTAGCGTAAATTACAACAACAACAACCTCCCCCCCCCCGAAAAAAAGAAGAAAAAGGCAGTATGAGACAGGTAGGCCATTGGATGCTCCTAAATTTTTAACCCCCTTTTGGCCTCAATTACAATAAACTTCACAAAGAACTTTCAAAAAATTTGTAAAAACAAAATCCCAAAACACCTTCAAGATCTTGTAAGAACAACATCTGAATCTCTGGGGAATGTGACGATGCCGTAAAGATTAGAAACGCAGCATATCGGAGAGCCACCGACAACAGCACTACAGACAACACAATTGCACACACAAAGGCTTGCTGTGAGGCACACAAACGCCTCAAAGTTAGCAAATAGCACTAATTCAGGTAATCCATAACTAAAACAAAGAAGCTAAACACCTTTCAGCAAAGCTTTCAAAGTCGTTAAAAGATTTTTTAAAATGTAAAAACCCGCTCACATACCATCCAACACACCCAAAAACCAAATGGCACTACAATAGAAGCTAAATGAAATTACAAACGCCATAGCTTCATCTCTTTCACAAAATTCATCCAAAATCAAACTACAACAATACCTTTTAAATTATCAAAACCAATAGCAAACAACAACACCTTAAGGAAAAGGGCCAGGATGAAAAGTACAGCCAAGTCTTCGGATATACCTCTCCATAGACACGCTCAATTTTCATTTAAACACAATGTACATTGTCATTTAACAATAGCCCACTTTCACCGAACACCGGCGACTTGCCACTGTGAATTCAAACAAAGCAAATCCACCCTATAACAGACTAAACGCACCAACAAGCTGTTTAAGAAAACTTATAATACAATGGCCAACAGGCATGCATGTGTTGTTGTTTTTTTATACCACAGGCCCATTTAATAATCTCAAATGCCGATTTCGAAAATATCGATAGAATCTGGAACATCTAATTCTCCAGGAGACTTATACGTGAGCCCGTTATCGGAGGATGCCACATGATATCCATTATTTGACCTAGAATAAGCTTGTATTTTGTCACAACCTGGATGGACGGCATTGTCAGAAACTCAACCAAAGACCTCTCTGCCTTCATCGGCAACTTTTTGCACAACCATTCCTTCGAGATACGTGTCAGATCTTCTCTTTCCAAGCAGGAAGAATGTGTTTCCAAGGGAAGCATCCTTTCTCCTCTCCTCTTCGAAAAAAATAATAAACTCCATAATCCAGAACCCCCGCCCCACCCCCCCCCAAAAGAAACACAGACAACTATTTATACCTTTACGACTTTCTGATTTGCTGCCCATCCAGAAATACTCATATAAAATCTAGGGAAAGACAGCTGCAGACACAGCTATTCAAGCTTGAAATTTAGGCAAATGAAAAAGGTTTCAAATTTTTACTGCCAAACACGATTTTAGTGCATTTTTTGACGACACTCAGAAGTGCTGCTACAACCAGACTTGACACTATACGGGAAAATGATTCTCGTTCAGGACCAGGCTCGTTTCCTTGTCGCATTTCTTTACCAAAAACCCAACCCTCATACCTCAAATTAAAAACCTTTCCTTGAGTAGTCAAAAAATTAAATCTTCCTATAATTTTGTCTCATCCAGAGTTGGCCGGAGACTCAAAACACCCTATCCACCTTTACTGTTCTTTATTCATATCCAAGCTTTATTTCGGCTGTGTGGTTTATGGAACTGCAAGACTTCATGTTCTTAAGCTTCTGGACCCCATACAGGACCAAGCCCCCGCTTCACCCTGGGAGATTCCTGCACGTCTCCTGTGGAGACTATTCAGGCAGAGACCAACACCCCACTCCTAAAATTAGGAGAAAAAAAACCTTTTATTACACAATACAAAGTCAAACAGTTCAACACCAGAAATCCAATCCCACGATATTGTTTTTCAAAGTCGCCTAGACATACAAAATAAAAATATGAAAATAACTGCAAAGCTATTGAAACTTTCCGGGTTTTTGAGGGCCTCTCAAACATAAAGTTTCCAAAAATAGATACAGAGGAATTTTTTCACGACCTCCCTCTATGTCACATCAGAAAGGCAAACATCAACTTAGACCCGATCACACGCAACAAATCATGCACAGACATTTAAAAAAATCAAAAGAGCATACATAAAAATCGTCAAACAATACCCCGGCGCAGGGAGAATTTTCCCCGATAGCTCTGAGTCAGACTCTGCTGTAGGTGCTACTGCCCTATCAACAATCAACACTCAATGGATGAGGCGTCATGTGAGCCTCCTTTTTTTCTGTAAAAGCCGCTGTCATTGAAATGGCGTTGGACTCTCTGAAAATTCTCCTAAACAATCAATTTTCTTTCTTATTCCGTCTGATTCCTTGTTTTGCCTCATTTTTACTTACACATTTTACACACGTTAACCCTAAAACCGCCAAGCGTCAGTTAAGGATTCATTCTTTAGGAAATTTTATTTTTTTGTCTCCTTGGCTACCTAGCAATGTTGGCATTTGAGAAAATGTGCAGGCCGATCTTTGGCTAAGGAATTATTGTCCCTGTTGTGTGTCCAGACTTAAACAATGTCGGTTAATTATTCATTTACAAGCTGGGCCCCTTTACGATGAAAGGAAAGATCGGTGCATTAACATCAACTGAAAGTCATATTATTGTTGGCCTACTCTTTTTACACTCAGCTGAGAGAAAAGTGACACGTGTGTTTCCAAGTTGCCAAATATTATATAAAAGATGGATAGATTGATTCTCTATTCCGCTTTCGTGGTTGTACACTCCATAATTTCAAAGGTGTGGAATCTGCATACTGCTAGTGAACGGAAGCCCCGTTTGTTTACAATAGCGTCCTAGAAGATGGACTTTCCCAAGATTAGACCTAAATGACACTAATGAAAAACTGAAAATCAAACGATTGTGACCTCAGGCTCCTCAATGAAACTGTGCTCCCTTTAAATGATTCTGAACCACCATTAATTTTGTCAAATTCGAAAGCTAATTGGTTCGGAAGTTTTAGGCTGCAAAAGTGCGAAGTTTCACGAATATAATATAGAGTAAAGGACATTAAGCTTTTCTTTTTCAAAGGGGTAGGCAGTGCTATCGTAAAAAAGAAATATAAATTATTGTTTTTCAAACTGATTTTTTTTTTTTTACCTTAAAATGATTAATTTCAACCATTCCAACTTTGCAAATTAGTATCAAAACGTGCTGTGAACGAACTAACGTAGCAGCATTTTCACTGAACTGAGTTTTTATCTCGCATGCTCTTATTGCTCATCAGTGATAGATGAACTTAGCATCATCATCATTGCCTTTCTCACCCTGCATCAGGGTATAGGCCACGGACAAACACCCCCCACTTTTCTCTATCCTGGGCTAGCCTCTTGATGTTATTCCATGTCTTTCCACTTTTCTGTACATCGATTTCTGTGATTCTTCTCCAAGTTCCACGAGGTCTTCCCCTTGATCTCTTGCCCTGTGGGTCCCTCTTGTACTACTTGAGAACTCTTTCCTGCTTCATACAAGGTGCGAACATTCCACGACGCAATCCGGAGAGACTTGTTCGACAGAGAAGGTTTCGGGTCAGAAGAGTCCTTAATGAACTTAGCATGCTTACTGCAAATGTATATAAGCCCAACGTGTCAATACGCACCAGGGTGTGCTTGTGTTTGTGGATATGACAATATATTTGCCTGTTAGAATTGACCCACAGATGGAAACCCTATTGAAGACAACAGTTTATAAAGTAGTATAATATACACATTTTAAGGTAGTTTAAAACTGAGGTAATGGCTCTCGTCAATTGTATATTTACAATTCAGAGTGATTGAAGGATATTTAGGGTTAATATTCGGCTTGATTGTTATTATGGGCCCTTCACTTTTGAAGTTCTAGTCGCTTAGAAGTTTTGATCACAGACATTTTTTTTGTATCCGATGATTTAATAACGCATTAATAATATTAGAGCTGGTAGATACTTCCATGCAACACAAGCTCAACCGTGTCATAAAACACGAAATATATTATTATACTCCTACACGTTGTGAACGTGCTGAAAACTGTTAGTACTTAAGTTGATTATGGATATCATTGTTTCCATCGGTGGGGGTATGATAGCCCTAAGTTGTTTCACGTACAATATTCCAAGCTTAATGTGAAATATTACACGCTTTCGTTTGTGTTTTCCTTTAGATCAATTGGCTTCATACTGGGGTATTGAAAAGGCTCTCTAGGACCCAGGTTGTTTGGAGGCATTTTCAAGACTTTCAAATTAAGAGCTTCAGCATTTATAATAACTTGAAGCGTTGAGCACGGTAGTCAAATGTTACTTGCAGTATACTTCATTCACTTAAAAAACAAACAAACTGCAACAACAAAAAAGTGAGAGCACGTCAGTCCTCGATGTGCTTGTCTTCGAAAAATCTCTTTGCCGGAACCTGTGATGTAGAGGTTAGACAATTCACCGCCACACGCGGAGACTTTAGTTCGATTCGCGTTTGGGGAGAATTGTTATCAAATATTTCGGAACTTCTGCTGGAACGGTGTCTCCCTCTCAGCTCGAAATGGTCTAACCAGTTAAAACACCCACAGTTAAAAAGAATGTCATTTTAAAAAAAAATTTTGCTGAACTTGTCATAAAGATAAGCATTTTGTTTACCAGTCTTATTTGTTTTTATTCTATTTTAGCAAACCCGACTGCAAAAAGACTTCTCCAAACATGAAAAAAAGGTAATGCTTTGGTAAAGTAATTGAAACCATCAGTGAGATATTTGCCTAAATATTGATTTCTCTCCACTGTCTACTCCCTTCTCCATAGCTTTCAAAAGTCGAGTACCACTCAGGTCCCTGCTAATGTTTGTGCAAAATATTCTTTTTTTTTAATACATAGAATCCACAGGGATCCGGGAATGTAACGTTGACAAATAAAAGATTCCAGTCTGGCTTATGCTGACCTTGAATCTTTTCATGAGTGAAAGAACCAGTTAGTACCCTGAGAGTCATCTGACAGATTCGTCTGGCTCACGTCATCAACAGCCACCATCTTTATTATTGCTATAGCCCCCATCCATCTCGTGAGTAAATGCGACTCGAAGAAGAGCGGGCTTATGGGCCTCAATGAGGGGGGAAGCCACAATGTGGGGTAGAAGTGAGTGGATTATTTTTGGTCCTTGTTGTTGAATTAATATGAGGGACGAGCAAAAAACATTCTTTCTTTGTTGTTATGCATTTTGGCTGTTTGTTCGTGACTATTTTTGAAAAGTATAATTTATTCATCTGTTTATTTATTTGCCTTGATCTTCAACTTCAAGTGCGAAAATGTGTGGGATATTGTTTTGTTTTTTGGGGGGAATATTTTCTCAATTTATTTATTTAGGTACTTACCTATTTATTTTTTAAATTTACTTTATCCGTTGAGGGGGTTATAGTTATGATATATGTATGCTCGTATATAAATTGTTTGTGTCCGGAGAAACCTCACAATCAATTTCGTGAGAGGAGAAAGTGGTGTACCTGGGATCTGCTCATGACATGATATAATTGTTGCCTCATGATCAGTGAGCTTCGTGTTGATCTCAGAGTTCCTGAGTGTTAGACAAAGGAGTTTCCATTTTGTGGGTGTGAGGATGGACACCAGTTGAGAGTGGCAGTCTTCCCAGACATAGAGGCCTTTGTCACAGGACATAATATTAATATATATATATATATATGTATATATATATATATATATATATATATATATATATATATATATATATATATATATATATATATAATTAGACATTTTTGTGTTCAGCCGTGTGAGATCAGGCGTCTCGCTCAATTTTGTGCATTTAGAGATATACCTATTGGTGTCATCTTCAAATCCTGGTCACTCGTCTATATAGAAAGGAGAAAAATATCAATTTGTCTTGTATACACGTCGAGATATTTGCTAATGAAGAAGGTGGGGGTCACCTGTTTTCAGAGCGAAAGTTAGTGAGAAAATGTCTGCCACAGATTAGTTATTTCCATCTTTTATGAGTCCGTGGTAACAGAAAAATATCCATTTTTTGTGCCTATAATAAACGTTTTCCACGAAAAATACACACAGAGATGAGTTTTTTATTGTGCGTGAAAGATGGTGGAGCAAAAAAAAAAATAGATATAAATTCACACACCTGCGGAGAAATGCGAGTGTCTTCTCTCTGTTTATTTTGACGAGAGCGTGATTCCTCCGCCTTCTCTATATATATATATATATATATATATATATATATATATATATATATATATATATATATATATATATATATATATATATATATATATATATATATATATATATAGAGAGAGAGAGAGAGAGAGAGAGAGGGAGGGAGAGAGGGGGGGGGGGTATAAGGTGATTGTCAAACAAGGAGGGCACGAGCAGAAAAATCCTTTGTCTGTTTTGCTAAGTGCTTACATTTACATAGAAATCTTCCAGCACATATTCATTTGCCGGTACTGAACTTTCAGTTCTTATTCAGTAGTCTGACGTCGTTGGTCTAGTGGTTAGGCTACCGGACTCGTAATCATGAGGTTGTGGGTTGGGGGGTTCGAGCCTTGTGCCCGACGTTGTACCCTCTAGAGAGGCACTTCACAGGAATTTCTTACTTCACCCAGGTGAGAATGGGTATCCATATATAGACAACAAAAAATCTTGTCAGTGCCTATAAATGGCAGCTTGCACTGTATTATGCCTCTAGAAAGTTGACATTGTTCCCAAATGTTATCAGATCTGCTGGGTAAGAATTCTAATAGTACATATTGTAAAACGCACAGAGCTGACTCTTTAGCGGAAATTCGTGAGATACAAATGCTACCTATTATTATTATTATTATTACTATTAGTTCCAGGAAGTTAATATGGGATTGTAATTGATATTTTGTATGCACATATTAGAGTAGAGGAATTCTACCTTTTGGTATACACGTAAACCAGGAAATGTGTTTCGGGGTGGGACGATCAGACAAAGAATTAAAGTATAACAATCAATGTTCATTGACTTAAGTTAGGTAAAACCTTGCCATCTGGAGCATAGCCACCAATTGTCTCCCTGTAATTAACATGTTCTGGTTTATTATTTGTTTGTTTGTTTCAGTAATGAGAAGTATATAGACACAATAACGGTCATTTAGCACAGGCAAAAAGTAAGAGACACAGACAGAAACAATAGAGGAGAAAGTAAAGAATTAGGACCTACAATAAATATGCTCTGTGCCACGTCATGTATAGTTTACCTTATTTTAAAGACAATATCCCAATTTCTACTCAAGCACTGACCCTTTCCACCTAAAGCGATTTTTTAAAAATACGCAAACATACATATTAAGATACAGATACAAACAAAACTACAAACAAAAACTAAAAAAACATAATATTATATTATACAAAATATTTTTAAAGGGCATGTTACGGGTTTTTACTAGTATTTTTTTTAGGGAAGAAGTGGTGTATGCAATGCACGATTCCACCAAAAACCAGAAAATAAATCTTTTGAAGTCTTTTATGGGACGCAGATTAACACAAATAAATTTAAAGACGTCACCAGTCGCCCCTTATTTTTATGTATTTTTATTACTGAAACTACCGTCATCAGGATGTGGTTATGTGGTGCTCTTGTCTATCGAAACGACTAGTATTTGGGACGTCTATGCGTAGGCTTGATGGTTTCCCAGGAACTCTGATGACCATCCTGCATCAAGGGTTCCGGCCATCTCACCATCGACCGAAGCTGAGAAGTCCGTTTGAATTGGGACAAATCAAGGTGTCGGTCTGAGGATCACCATGTTTCGACTTGGGACTGGCGCCATTAGCCCGGGGCTTTAGCATCACAACCAAGCTTGATTGCGTCATTGTCGGAGATTTTGACTTCCGCTTGCGACTGTCATCCGCAGAAAGTAGATTGGGCTCCTTTGGGGTTCTTTTGATAATATCAGACACATTCTGAAGAATGCTGAGGTGATGAACGGCGGCTTAGTGGAGGCGGACGCATAATCATAAACTAGATCTGACCACAACGAAGAGAGTGTTTGTATGTAAGTGTGCGTGTTTGTGTGTGTGTGTGTGTGTGTG
>NW_004797447.1:311295-313674 GCF_000002075.1 Aplysia californica
CCCCCCCAGCAACAAACCCATTTAAAGAATGTTGTCAAATCGGATTTAAAAACAGGATTTTAATTTATTAGTTTTTTTTTTATTGGTTCTTGTTGTCAATCTTCTAGAAAAGTATTAGCTGAACCGCCTCTGATATAGAGGAAATACACATTCAGTATAAGGGAGGGAATGAGGGTAAGGGTATGGACGTGAGCATTTGCACTCTTCAATTGAAGACTGCAACAAATTATTTACATCCTTCCTTGTTTTGATATGTTCAGAAAGTTACACACTTCAAACCGTGTACAGTAATCCGTATAGGTCAAATTTCTGAAAAATCACAAAGTTTTTAAACTGTTGAGGTGAATGTCTGGCATATCTATATCACATCAGTCACCAATCAGCAAAAGTGACGCTATGCGTAACAGTCTTTGCCATATAGCTTTACAAAATATACTTTAAAAAAAAATAATTTAGATCTATTCTTATAAAACAAGAATGTTAACACTGACAGCAACTCTTTTTATGATGCGAACAAATATGTAAACGTAAAGTTTAGTCTTCAATACTAAATACAACTAAAAGAGTCTCGAAGCTCTGTATTTTGGCGTCCTCTTTCAAGAACTTGTTACTGTACGCTCTCTTACCACGCTATTGTCTTTTCGTTCTCTATATCAACACTTTCTTTGTGCTGCAGACGGCGTCAGTAAACTAAAGTCACGGGTGGGCGATGTGGGTGAGTAGCTTGTAGCCTATGAGCAGCTCATGAGACGGGAATCTGATCCCCTCAATCAGGAAAGATGATCTCATAACCAAACTGAAGACGTATTGAACTGCCTCTGTCAATCTCAGTCTCCCGTCAGCCGTTGCCAAATCAAACACGCGTCCGCCGGGGTAGACGTCTGCGAACGCCGGTCTAGTCAGAGGGGGAGGGAGGGACTCCGGTCACTAATTCGGGTCTCTGTGCTGGACGTAGCTATCGATCGGGGTGTCAGGTGTGAGCGCTAAGGACGGACATGTTGATTTTTCTTGTCAAGACCCCTTGGGCTGCGCTTTTCTGGCGGAGAGTGTCACCTGTTGATTCATAACCAATACTGGCGTCTTGAAAATAATAATATCATGAACATAATAAATGGAATGAAAAGAAACAAGAAACATTTAACTTGATAGTATAAAAATAGACAAGCAGTAAGTATTGCACCATTGTTATAATACTTAATTCATTAAAATAATAGCACATTCAATTCGTTGACCTTTTCAGGATATTTATTGATGTCACTAATTATATTTGTGTGTCGTAACTAATCTAAAGGGGTAAATTTTTAAAAAGAGATTAAGTATTATAAAAGTGATGTGATGCTTACTGTATACCTACTTTTGCAAACACACCCTTCCCCTGAAAACAATCCATGATTTTTTTTTTGGTAAGTGTTTTTACGGCGCTCGCAAATGCATAAGGTCATATGAGCGCGCGGGACACACCTAATATTTTCAATTGGTGGAAATTTTAGACCACCAAGGGATCTTTAACGTGCGCAACTTGTACACTGGCCTTCCGAGATTTTTCGCCCTTGTCCGAGAAGGCTAGGTGTAGATCTTTCCAACCAGAAGATCAGGGGTGTGGCAGAAAGACAGGAGTAAGGAGGAGCCAAGGAGTAGCAGTAGAAAGGCTGCAGAAAGAGTCAGGAGCCAAGTGGAGGTGGGAAAGGAGGTGATGGGGTGGGGGCAGAAAGCAGACGAAAGAGCATTGCTGGAGAGCAGGAAAGGAGGTGAAAGGAGACAATTAATTTTAGAGAAGAAAATTTTTCGGTTGCTACCCGGATTCGAACCCGGGACCTTTGAATGAGAGGCGAACACCTTAACCTCTAGGCCACGAGAGCCCCCATGACTATAATTCCACTTTTTACAAATGTACAATGGAGAGTAGTAAGAAGTTATGGATATCAAAGACGTACAAAAGGACATAATAAAACTGTGCCATGATGTTGAATGAAGGAAGTTTGTCAACTTAAGAAACAGAAAGCTGGACGTGGTCGTGTGGACATAGTTAGAGTAATAAGTCCCTTAAGTTGAGCTTTAAAAACTTAAAGTAAAAAACTCAGGCAATAACAGACATCATTGTTAGAGATTCCTTCACCTGTAATACGTGCGTCCGAGTGTTATAAGGCACCGACCAGATATTAGTGTGTCTCCGCACTCTATACACAGTATACTTTTTCCTCAGCTCTATCTCTGCCCTGTATGTGTATTTCCTCTTTCCTTTTCAAATTATATTGACATCAGACGAGATGTGAATATGGGATGCCTTAGAAACCTCTTGCTGTTCTAAAAATTTTCAAAAAGTAAAAATAAAAGCGTAGATATACATGTCAACAAAGAGAAGATGATAAAACGACTGCA
>NW_004797447.1:313774-332343 GCF_000002075.1 Aplysia californica
TACAAGAGACCCCCCCCCCCAAACACACACATACACAAATAAAACCACAAACAAACAAACAAACAAAACCAAACAAACAGAGGAACAAACAAAGACAATACAACACTAAAAACAACTCCGCTAAAAACTGAACACATAAAACAGTACGACTTCTATTTCAACGTTTGCAAATCTTAACATTTTGACCGCCGAGGGCTCATAATATTATCTCCCTCGTTCCACAGTACAAACCTTTGCCTTTATCTCATTAAGGACACTTTATCAGACAGGCCTATGCTCCTGCACGAGTCATCAGTCAACCCCGTCCGGACTCACCCTGTCCGTTGTCGGCCTTCGACAAAAGCTATTACTTCCTTTACCCTAAGCGAAGTCCTAGAATTGTACTAGAGGATAAAGTAATCGATAAATTATTCGTTGTTGTCAAGAAATAGAAATGAGACTCAAAAAGAGCGTGCAGGACTTCAAGATGCACTTCAGACCGACGTTTACGATTACAACCATTCTTGAGCTGTAACAGAAAAGTTCGCTTTATCAAAGTTATGAGAAAAAACCTTGTTTTCAACGTCGAATCTATTGTTTTAGCTAAGATGTCCTTCATTGTGTCAAACGTGCGACATTTTGGACTGGAAAATAAAAGAAAATAATTATCATTGCTGGATTCAAACACAGCTTGCACAAAAGAGAGGAATCAAATAGAAACTATTGAATGAAACAAGAGTATGTTGTCATTTTTACTATCGGAACATTTGCAGTAATTACATTATTTTAATGGGCATTTTGATGATTTTTACACATTGTTGAACTAAGAAATAAATATGCCACAGAAAATTCGAGATCGTTCTTCGTCATCTCAAGAGGCTGAGTCCGTTTTTTGGGTTCGCCTTCGTCCATTGGCTCTACGGTCAAGTTGGTTTGCGCGCTATTTTCGCAGCCGCCCTAAATAACAAGATTAACCCTTTGTCTTCAGAGTGGGAACAAATTGTGGCAGTATCCAGTGCGTATTCCTTACTCTTGCTTAGTATCACCTGTGATGATCAAACGGACATTTGGCCCTTTTAAAGTAAGGGTGTTCAATTAATAGGTAAATGGAAAATCAGAGGAGTGAAAAGAGAGAACGAGAGAGAGAGAAAGAGAGAGAGAGAGAAAGAGAAAGAGATAGAGGGGGAGAGAGAGAGAGAGAGAGAAAGAGAGAGATAAAGAGAGAAAAAGAGAGGGGGAGAGAGAAAGATAAAAGATGGTAAAGATAGAGAGATAGACGGACAGGAAGAAATAGGGCAGAGAAAGTGAGAAGGGCAGTGAGAATCAAAAAGAGATAGAGGGAGGGAAAAGGGAGAGACAGAGAAAAAAGAGAAAGAGAGAGAGACAGACAGAGAGAGAGACAGAGAGAGAGGGGGCAGAGAGAGAAAGAGGTATAGAGAGTGGGAGAGAGAGAGAGAGAGAGAGAGAGGGGAAGAGAAATAGAGAGAGAGGAAGAGAGAGAGAGAGGGGGGGGGAGAAAGTGAGAGGGTGAGGGAAATTAAAGAAAAAGGTAAAGAGAAAAGAGAAAGAGAGAGAGAGAGGGAGAGAGAGGAGTGAAAGAAAGAAAGAAAGAGAGAGAGAGAGAGAGAGAGAGAGAGAGAGAGAGAGAAAGAAAGAGGGAGCGGGAGAGGAGGGGGGTGTGTGCGAAAAAGTGAGAACAGAAAGAAGGAGAAAGGGAAAGAAAGATATAGATAGATAGACAGACAGATAGATAGATAGATAGATAGATAGATAGATAGATAGATAGATAGATAGACAGATAGATAGATAGATAGATAGATAGATAGATAGATAGATAGATAGATAGAGAGAGAGATAGAGAGAGAGAGAGCGAAAGAGAGAGCGACACACACACACACACACACACACACACACACACGCATACATACACAGAGAGACAGAGAGGTGGAGAGAGAGGAGAGAGAGAGAGAGAGAGAGAGAGAGAGAGAGAGAGAGAGAGAGAGAGAGAGAGAGAGAAAGAGACAGAGACAGAGAGACAGAGAGACAGAGTGAGAGAGACAGAGAGACAGAGGGAGACAGATAAAGAGAATTCAATTAATAATCAAGCGTTTCCAGTACACTCAGTGCTAATTCTCACTTGATAAATGTTTTTTTAAACTTCCTCCTTTTGCTCTCTCTTCCCGTTCCTTTTGTTTGTTCGTCTTTCCTTCCGTCTGGCTTCTTTTAAAAAAAAATTCTCTCTGCCTTTTACGATTGCAATTTGAGAGAAGTGGGTTCAATTGATCCGGCGCTCTTTTACCCCAAGGAAGGCACTTGGACGTGTTGATTTAACAGCCGTAAATATCTTTTTAACAGTTTCGTTTACTTGCTTGGGTCGCACGCAGCGTTTGCTCAAAAATACATATTATTATGTATTCTTCATTATGATGCGGATGATCTAGGTTCGAATCCTCAACACGGTGGTCTTAAACCTAGGTTGTTTAGAGAGCTTTCATGTCTTCCTTCTCCATTGACTTCATTCATAAGCATTTATTGGTTGGAGATTTCGCTCTCTATAATAACCGTACTGCTAGATAGAATCGTTGAACCCATACAGTGCCAGCAATAATGTTTGCTTGTTTTCTGTTACCTTCATCAATGTCTATGGAGAGCTAGAATCTTTTCAGTAGCTCAGTTAAGCAAGTATTCACCCGTATACCCTTGGTGAGAGTGGGTGTTGACAGGGCTCGATTATAATTCGGGCGGGACCAAAGCTATGCTATTTCCTTCTTGATTAAATAAACATATTTTACGGCCCCTAAAATCAACTTAGATGATATAGGAGGTGAGCTGCTTATCAGCATCTCATCAGAGAGACTGAGATACTTCGTACAACAGACCTCCATATACGAGAATAAAACGCACGTCTTCAGTCTACGATAGCCAAGAGCCTGACTGTTACATCAAAGAAGGTGGAAGAGCTATTTTTTGTTGTTATTGTTTTCGTTTTTCAACATTTTTCTCTCTAGTTCTCCCTCCTTCTTTTCTGTCTTTTAACTATAACTGTACTTTGGCAACCTCACAAAGGTGAACAGTAAGGCTGCAGACGTCAGTCAAACGTCACTCATATTCAGTAGACAAAACAAAGACATATTATACCCCCCCTCCCCCGCTCATTCATTGTGACCAAACCTGGCCATATAATCTGCAAAGTGGCGACATAATTTGAATGATTTAAAAAATCAAAACAAAAAGCCCAAAAAGAACACAAAGCAAAACAAGCAAAAGAAAACCAACAGCAAACACAAAACCCACCACAAAAAACACAACAAAAACGAAAAAAACAACAACAACAAAAAACAACAACAGAAATAAAACAACAATAAAACCAAGCAAAACTAGACAGAAAAAATCAACACAAACAAAATAACAAACTAAGAAACAAACAAGCAAACAAGCAAACAAAAAAACAAACAAAGGTACTCCAATTTGCGTCTAGTAAATAACATTTTGCAAGGTTACGATTCAGTGGGACCAAGTTCAGGCATCAGCATTACGTAGTTCATGTTCTATCTGTAGTCAGGACGACCTGTAGGAAGATTTAAAAAGGGAGCGGTGGGTAAGTATTGCGCTGATATCGTAAAAGTAAACAGAACACATTTTTAAATGACAGGTCAGCGTCTGAGCAGAAACATTAAACTTTGTGCAAAGACGAAAGAAAGACAAAGAAAAGTAAAAAGAAAACGTGGGAACCAGCTAGCCTTGTAAGTTTGTATTTATGAATACGTAGCATTTCGAAAGTACCTTAAAGTTAGCAGTTATTCAAGAAAAGTTTTTTGGAGGGTTTATGTTTATAAGTGCTCGTCTATAATCATCGCATAATCAAGGAGGGCATGTGATTTCAGCTGATTCCGAGTCGTTTTTTACTGTCACAAAAATGGTGAAGAAAATGGTAATTATTGGCGAAATTCACTTATAGTTCGAAAGTAATTTCCTTACTCCGTCCACCTTAACGTGTTTGTTTGCACGCAATCTGAAAGGCAAGCGATGAAGGAGGAAAAAAAGGAACAATAAAAAGTAGATAAATAGAGAAAATCAGCACGACGAAGTAAGGGGAATGCACTCACCCCTGCGGGTGGCCGTGATCAATGGGAGGTAATAATACCCATACGTGAGTAATGCCCAGATCGTGTTGCCAGAACAATTTTCATAAGAGGTTGGGCGATTTGAAAGAGGAGGGAGGGGGTGGGGGTAGAAGTACTTCAAAGGTCTCTGTTGATCTCAATCTAATCCTGGCTGACACGAAGGCTGCAATATTTGCCTTCAGGAGGATTAAGTTTCGAAATGTGGCCACTTTCTTTTACTTCTGCGCAAGGGCTGAATAGATCTACAATCGTATCGTGTGTGGTGCGCCTGTTCGCTCCGAACACACCCACTGGCCTTTTTCCCTGATGGCGAGACGGGGGCGATACGGTCAACAGTTTTGATGTCGATCGAGTGCACAACTGTTCAGCGAAACCTCCCAGAATATCTCAAACGGGGCTGCAGTCGATACACAATAACGCCTCAGTGTTTGAGCCCAGATGGTTTTAAAGGATAGACACATAATGTCCACAGCTTCAGAGCTTTTTCTATAGAAGTAGGAGTGCTGTTTTATATCATCTCTGGTCAATGTACTTTTTTGGTTAGTCTTTTACACATTTGTTAAACATCGCTGAGCGTGGATGGAAGCCACACAGGAATGTTTTGTTGACTCGCTGTTGATCAGGGGTCTCCTGAATGCTTCACGAAGTTATGCCGCTTACCTTAGAGGAGCCAAGTAGGCTGGGGACTGATAAAGGTTAATCTGCTAAACGTAAAACTAGGGGGTAGGGGATTTCAATTAATTTTGAGAGAACGCAGGTACAGGTGTGTGATACGGTGATGCGAGGTGTGATAACAGAAAGTAGCGGGTTCAAGGCGAAAAAGTTAGCAAAATTTAAATTATTCAATAATTTAATGATAAGCTATTGAAAATAATAAAAACCCCACTCTGAAAGCAAAATAGCTATGGGTAATAAATTCTGGAGGTAAGAAGGAAAGGAAGTTGTTTTAGAACCAAAAAGTGAACCATTATCTCTGTTGCAGCAGGCAGGAATTTTTAAAGCCAGAAAGCAAGCAAACAATTTTAACAAGCTGTATGGAACACACTCCTTATTGTTCTACATGAATAAACAGAATAAACTTCTAGTTCATATATATCTTCACGGTTCAGACGTTGTATGTTATAAACAAGCAGTGTCTTTTTGGAAGACGGAGAACACACCAAGTCTTCACGTTTCTGTTAATATCTAGAGGCATCAGAGAAAAAAAAGTCTGCGCTCGAAAATTATATTGGATTTTTGAGACATGGATAAAGCGGTAATCTTAATTTCTCATGTGCCTTGATTTGAATTGAGTCTGTGTTGTAGGCAATCTACAGAAAATCTGGACAGATTGAAGTTTAAAAAGAAAAGGCAAATAAAGGAACTAAAAAATTCTTACCTATTAACTGCTCCCCCCCACCCCTCAAAAGACCCCACCAACCTACAGAAGATGAATATCTGTCATACACGTATTTGTGTTAACTTTTAACGACAAAGCTTTCAGTGGGGAAATGAGCCATGCACTGTCAAAGTAACTTGTCTGTGAAATATAACCTTTCAATGGTAAAAAAAAACCATTTTAGAAGTAACATGGAAGAGTATGTGTACGAGATCACGCGCGCTTGTGTAAGTGTGAGTTTGATGTGTGTATGGGTGGGGGGGGGGGCTGTGTGTGTGTGTGTGAGTGCGCGTGTGTGTCTGTGTATGTGTGTATGTGTGTGTGTGTGTGTGTGTGTGTGTGTGTGTGTGTGTGTGTGTTGTGTGTGAGAGAGAGAGAGAGTGAGAGAGGGGGGGGGGGAGAGTATGAGAGAGATAGAGTGTATATTTATATACATGTGTTTGTATGTGTGTATGTGTGTGTGTGTGTGTGTGTGTGTGTGTGTGTGTGTGTGTGTTTTGTGTGTGTGTGTGTGTGTGTGCGTGTATGTGAGTGTGAAAGCGTATTTTTTATTGAATGTCATTGTACCTGTAGTGGAACTTGATGGAGGCTTTAAACACTCGTTCTTAAAGTGCTGTAGAATTAACTATGTATTCTTAAGGTTATCTGCCTATTTCTTTTTCTTGTTGCTGCCTTCATTAATACCGTCCCTCTTACTGACAAGAATATAGAATGTCTGTCCTTGGTTGTCGTTTTTTAATGCGTTTTATTGTGCGAGGCTACATTTGTCCCATGGACACCCTGGCACGATGTGGAGTGGAGCTGTTTATAGACCTATTTATATCCTTTACGACTTAAATCATTGAAATCCAGCCTATTCAAACAGATTTATTTTTTCAGAACTTACTGGCCAGATTACATGCTTATGTTGTTGAAAATTTCACATCCTAAAAATGTTATATTATTTTAATTGATGAACTCGATTCCCGGGAGCGGACAAAATGTCTATCTACACTGCTACAGAGGGTTTCCTCTCTATGAGTTGAGGATCTAGGTGTGTCTTTATTTACAAAACGATTTTTCCGCTCACACACCGTCTTTAAAGTTCTATTGAGCTTGAGAAGAACCACATATTAGGGTTTCCTTTTTGGTCACTTTTCCATATAGTGATGTCCGCCAGCTAGCCCTTTCGGAAGGAGGGGTGGATTGGGGGGGGGGGGGGGGAGGGGAGAAAGACGAGAAAGGTGTGAAAGAGAGGGGGGGGGGAGTGATTGATTTATTTGAAACTCAGACTGTGAGCGCTCATAACTTTCCCCCAAGGGCCTAGTATGAGTGGCGTATAATAACAGAGGACGCTCTGGTAGCTCTGAGAGATCAGCGTTTACCAGCCACGAAAGCTGCTGCTGTGCAGAACTGGGGACCTCTTGGAATCAATCATAATAAAGGTATGCGCAGTAAACATACAGCCTTGGAGCAGTGACCTTCGGCGGTTTAGAAGATTTTGTTCCCTTGACTGATACCGAATACGATTTTTGGATGACGTTTTGTTATATAGCTGTGTAATTCTGCTTATGTGGGTTACACAAGATACTTTGGAAATATAGACTGAATCGGAATTCTGTGTTGTGTAAAGCTATTGGAATGAGATTGATCTCTCTTCCAATATCTAGTAACATTTAGTTAAGGATTATGGACAAAAAAAAATTAATTGTATCACGGTATCAACAGACGATGAACTTACACATGAGTATCGAGTCCTTGCAGTTAAACGCATGAAGAGCCTAATATTGGACAACCGTAAGTTAATAAAATGTCTGAACATTTTGGCAGTAAAATGTAAACACGTCTGGATATAAAACATCGCTTGTTGAAGCAGACTTGATCTTATTTTAGACTCCAAAGTCTTATCTCTCAGTCCCAGAAAGATGAAAAAAGAGGGAAAAAACCACACCTCCCTCCCTCACACCCCGTTAGAAACAACCGCAAATCCTACAGGAGTGATCGTGTACAAAAAAAAATGGTCGGAATGATAAGACCACAGACTTCATGACTGACATGCTGGCCACAGCTGGTGTATAAATACTGGACAGCACTCTCCGACAACTTAATACTCCGATAAAAGGGACTAAAGTAAGATAACAAACGATGAACAGCAAAAAGCATTCTGAAAGAGTTAGCTTTGATAGCTGTTGTGGTCATTTTTAGGCGTTTTCTACACAATGAGGTCGTGTAAGTGCCAGAGGGTTGTTCACCGACATTTCCGCACCATACGTCTTATCCGATTTAGAAACTAACACACAAACGAAATAAGGTCCTGCGCGCTATCGCTCATATTGAAGAACAGTGATGGGTCCCTCTGACAAGCTATAGCAGGAAGAAATGCAGGAGATCGGAAAGAATGATATCATCGGACGCAAGGGTGAGATGGCAAACTACAAAGAAGCATACTGTGCACATTTACACTCTCTATGAATGTCAAAACGATAATATCTCCACCATTATGCACGCACCACCCGTATTGCCTCGGTAACGCCAACGTCAATTCGGAGAGAAAACTTTATTTAAACACATTATTGACGTACGCCAAAGCATTATAAGAGGGTTCGATTGTGTTCTTCGTTTCTTTCAAGCGTTGCCGGAGAGCTTTGGGTGAGGCAATTAGCATATTCATGGCAGTAATTTACTTCATCTAGAGGCACAGTTGTCGTTACACAAAGGGCTTTTTTGATCTTAAGAGAATCAGAAGAAAACTGCACTGAAATCTGGCAAAGAAAGTTATTTATTTTCATGTCTGCCTGACTCTGTCTCAGTCTGTGTTCTCTCTCTCTCTCTCTCTCTCTCTCTCTCTCTCTCTCTCTCTCTCTCTCTCTTTCTCTCTCTCTCTCTCTCTCTCTCTCTATCTATCTATCTATCTATCTCGCTCGCTCTCTCTCTCTCTTTCTTTCTCTCTCTCTCTTTCTTTCTTATCCTTTTCTCGTTCCGTACTTTCTCTGTCTGTCTGTCTGTCTGTCTGTCTGTCTGTCTGTCTGTCTGTCTGTCTGTCTGTCTGTCTGTCTGTCTGTCTGTCTGTCTGTCTGTCTGTCTGTCTGTCTGTCTCCCTGCCTCTATTTCCACCTGTCCGTCTACATATTTCTCTTTCTCCTTTCTTTTTCAGTCTCTCTCCACTCCCCCTCACCACTCCCCCTCACCCTCATAAAAACCATTTCATTATTCTACTTTTGTTCTTTCTTTCTTGCTCTCCCTCTCTCTTTGTGTCTTGATGTGTCTCTGTCTGTCTATCTGCCTGAGTATCTGTCTGTCTGTCTGTCTGTCCTACACTCTCCAACATTCCCTCCCTCCGCCCCCCCCCCACTCTCTCTCTCTCTCTCTCTCTCTCTCTCTCTCTCTCTCTCTCTCTTTCTAATTACCCCCCCCTCTCCCCCGGAGCATCATATTATGACTAACGGAGCAGGTATATAATTCCTGAAAACACAGAAATCTCTGTGGTCATTCCACAGCTATAACTCAAAGGATTCAAGGCTGTAGCTGTTAGGTTAATTTGATTGACCAGCTAGGATGAAGGACTGTGTTTGTCGTAGCGATCAGGCCCTGCGGAGCGATGATATTTTGAAGTACCAGTATCTGCACGTGCTCAGACAAGTGAGCATGAACAATGGAGTTATTCACAAAGAGCGCATGTTTAGCTAGTATAAAAACAATACAGTTGTTAGAAGCACAGTGGGAAGAAATCTGAATTATTCTTAAATCTCTTTAGTGTTAACATGTTATTTGTCCCTGAAGAAGAGATGACATAAAAAAGAGATAAAAGAAGTTAAGCATGATGTACTGTAAAAGGCAACATACTATCTCTGTTCTTGTCAGTAGATATTAAACTACACCCCCCCCCCCCCCATTTCGAGTCTCGATCTGTCTGTGTGTCTGCCTGCCTGTCTGTCTATCTGTCTGTCTGTGTGTCTTTTTCTCTTTGTCTCTCTCTCTCTCTCTCTCTCTCTCTCTCTCTCTCTCTCTCTCTCTCTTTCTATCTCTCCCCCTTTCCATCACTTTCTCATTTTTTTCTCTTTCTCTGCCTCTCTGTCTCTCTATCTGTCTCTCTATCTCTCTATCTCTCTCTCTCTCTCTCTCTATCTATCTATCTATCTATCTATCCATCTATCTATCTATCTATTCATCTGCCAATCAATCTATCAATCAATCTGTCTATCTATCTATCCCAGGTAATAAAAATAATAAGAAAGTAAAAACGATCCGTCTAAAAATAATTTCGTTAGTAGACTATTCCTTGACAAAAGTTCTTCCTTCAGACAAGGGCTCCCTGCTCTGATACAATACTGGAAATGGCCGATGCTCAAGCACGTTATGATAGCGTAATCTGGCAGTCGATCGAGTCAAGGGCACTGGGTGATGTAAAAACATATTGAGTGAAGGGTTCTCACCCACGACAGGGCTTAGGGTAAAGGATGAGGCAGAGAGATCGGTCTAGCCTGTGTGGCACCGCACACACTCTCAGAGCTAAAGAGGCTGGGAATTATAATTGTGAACCGTTACACCGACCCCACTTTCTGCCCGTTTGTTTATTTTGCTGAGAGATATTCCTGATTGGAGGAGCGAGCATATTGAGACGAAATAAATCTGATCAGCTCTCCCACAGCGAAGGGAGGAATTAAATCTTGTCAAAAAAAGAACAGAACAGTTCTCATCGATTGCTATTGTACCTACTTTTTTGCTCCTCTTCCTCTTTCAGCCTCCAGTCCTTGTAAAAGTGTACACAAATACTTTCTGTTGACCCAATCTGCTGAACAGCGTCTCATCGAATATTTCCTCCTAAAGGCAGCAAGAACGATAACCCTTGTCTCTGACGTCTCTGAAGTGCCCGGAGTAGCCGCCCTTGGGCGTACACACGTAATAATGACGATGACGGGCCATTACGCCCTTTAGAAAGATCGCTCTCCTGTTTGAGCCGCAGTGGTTTTGTCCATCACTTGGACAATGGCGCCATGTGGTAATTCTCTCTTTAGTTCAGATCATCCCCAGCCCTGTAAAAGCTCTCACCCGGTGATCCTAAGACCTCCTTGGGCCATGCATTGGCAGGCCCTTATTCCGAGCACGCTCAGAATCTTAAAGAGGGGGTTCTTCACATCTTTGATTTTCTAAATGCCCGAAATTTTAAACAGAAAAAAACAACCCCAAAACTCAAACAATCTAAAAAGTGTGGAAAACGAATGGTGCAAAATGACAAGGGTCAGCTTTATCAATATTTCTATAAATTCTCATCTTTGCTGGTTCAAATTTTTGCTTTCTTTTAACCGAAATGATATTGTGTGGGAGCAACTTACTTAATAACCTACGAGAAGATCTCCAGGTGCTCTGGTCTTGCTCACACGGTTTTTTATTTCTTGGCTTGGTCATTCCCTTCAGATCAGTTCATATGAATTGAGTCTGTTTTATCGGTAGGTCATAAAATGCTGGCCTGATAAGAGTTGCTACAGAAAATGCAGTATGAATAATGTTATATGTATATAATGACAGTCGATAGATTATAATAAAATGGAGTTTTTGGAAAACTTATTTGATTTTAACTTCAAATACCTCTGGCAAAATACTCCGCTGCCTCCATTTAAAGTTAATTTTATGAAACTTATTTTCGCTATCTTGAATACGATTCAAGATAAGAGATTGTAGTGGGCACCCCGTATAAGGGGTGATCACAACAAATCGTGTTCGCTATACTTATCTCGTTAGGCCGTTGTGCGCTATGAATACAGTATAGCTGGCATTGTTTGTATTATTTACTGGATACCTGTAGATGTCTCTAGCTAAGATGTCGGTGTACAATGAACGAACCGCCAGTGCTTATGGTCGCTAGCTGCAGTTTTACACACTTTCATACTTAGCCAGGCCAATGTCTTGAGGCTATCTGTCCACGTTGTACTTGGTCGACACTTGGCCCTTTTGCCCTACAACTTGTCTCTAAATATTTCCATCATAATAATTTAGGGGCGTTTTATATGACCAAATTATTGTAATGTTCTGCTTTTCCTATTTTTTGTAAGCAGGATTTGTCTTGATCAATTGAGTTGAGATTCTGACACACCACATCGTTAGTCATTCTGACTTTCCGGCTAATTCTCGTCATTATTGTATTGTTTGTTAGTACTATAGACCTATATTCGTGAATCGTGCACTGTCATCGCTGCCGTTCTTTCCCCTCAACAAAACTCGCTGGGAAGCCTACGCACCAGGAACTGAGCCGTTTCACCCAAAAATTAAAAGAATTAAAACACAAGCCAGGCTGTATGTAGTCGTATGCGCCCCCCCCCTTTTGCCCTTCATTTGGCTCAAGCTTGAGTCAAAAGGTGTGCTCCTAGTAAAGCAGCTATACCTCAGAGTGCACGGTCGAGGATAATATTCTGATACAAGTGTATGATACGTACATGCCTGACATCATCAATTTTTATTTATGATTATGCGTGAATGTACGTGTATTTGTTTTGGTATTCGTGTGTGTGTGTGTGTGTGTGTGTGTGTGTGTGTGTGTGTGTGTGTGTGTGTTTTGTGTGTGTGTGTGTGTGTGAGTGTATGTATGTTTGTGTGTGTGTGAGTGTTTATGCATGTATGCCAGTGTAGATTCTATGTGTATTTGCCTATGAGATAGAGTGCGTATCTGTGTTGATGTTTGTAGGGGTGGGGTTCTGAAAGAGGAGTAGGGGTGGTGTTAGCCTAGTTTTAAGTCTTATGAGAAATGTGCCATACAAAACGAGATCAAGAGAAATAGAACAGTTTCACTAAAGTTCTAACTCAAGATTAAATCGATAACTCAAATTTCGCTGAACAGGGTTCATGAATGGTCAGTGACCTAGATCAGGACAAGAAAGTCCTTGAAAGAGCCAGAGTAAAATATAGTGCTACTGGATAATAGATTTTCCTTGGCAGGATCTCCTCACAGCCCAGAGTCTTCCGCGAACTCAATACAGTAATGTTTCCTGCTGTCAGGCATTAATCTCCTGACCACTTCCCCCTTTTCCACCCCCTCCCCCAAACACACACATACACACAAAACCACGAACAGCCTTGTCAATGGCCTAAAAGAGAGGGTGGGGAACGCTTCCAGAACCACAAAAGAGAACATCCATGGGGAGAGACCGACTCTCACAAACAAAATGATTCAAATATTCCTTTACAGGGGGTACAAGAGTTGGACGTAATGTAGGGAATGGAGTACACGGTTCCTGACCACTATCATCTCTGAGAGGAAGTTTGCGGCAGTATGTTCAGTGTCAAAAAAGGGAACCCAGTTAAGGGACAATAACTTTGCTATTTTTGCCCCACTTTCTACAAAATATCCTAAATAAAAAATTCATCTAAGGGGTCCTGACGAACATTTAAAAAAAAATGGATTCGAGGAACAGCATGTTTTGAAAATTCAGATCTACTTTCCAGACTTGGCCGTACTCAATGCCCTTGGTGTCGATTCTAAAGCGATTTAAAAGTAAATGAAAACACAGAAGTAGACCCTTAAAGAAGTGTGTCGTCTCCACTGTGAGATCCTTGACCTAAGATCGAATCTGTGATTAAAGACCCCCCCACTGTGAGTATCTGGTGGGTGCTGAAGTTTGGTTCAGTCTTTCTTTTCCGTCAAATATTTGTCGTACTTTTCTCTCTTATTTATCATTTCTTCGGTTTTGTTTTATTCTCCAATAACATTTCTAAAGTTCGGCCCAAATATAAACTATTACTATTAGTGTCGCGTTGTACCAAATGCAATAAAACTCGTATCACGACTGCTAAAAAAGACCATTATATAATAGTACGTCAAAAATTCGAGGCGCAACTTATTGTCAAATATTATTTCCTGAACTATAGAACATAGACTATTCAGCTTTTGCATAATGACTTGTATCAAGTTGTCTTAAGAGATCAATATTTTTGTAAACACCGGTTAGCTGTATTTTAAACCTTAATGACTGTTAATAAACAATCCAAGTAGGTGCTTTCTACAGATTTTAAAAGGTTTACAGCTTTGACAATATCGCTTTTAAAAGCAAGTCTCATTTTCTTTTTTTCTAATCGTGACATTATGCTTATTGAGCTCATGGTTTGAGAGCCATTAGTGCAAAATGTTATGTTCACTATGAAATTTTCTTGTAGATTCTAACAAGTTTTGCACCTAAAATTATCATTGATGAGCTGTGACGTAAGCCATACATATGCGAATTAATGTTTGTGAGAAGTGGGAAATGTTTTGAACAATCAAATTTTTCGAGCGATGGAGATTTCCAGTATTTTATATAAATTTAAGAGAAGAAATATTTTAGTGTAACCTCAATAATAATTGTTGAGGGAAAACTTAAAACAAACTGATACAAACTGCTGTGCAAAGCATAGGTGACACTAGTTCACCTTTTAGAGGTATTTGAGGTTAAGTTGCACCCCGAATTTTTTATTGCACTATAGTTAATAAAGTACGTTAAAATTAGAATCTAAGCTTCTGACCGCTGCGAGGCTGAAGTATGAATTAGCCGTTCTCTTCATTTGATAGGCCACTGATTTTAATGCTTTAAAAAGTCATTATTTTGTTATTCCTCGGACAACTCAGTTGGTGAAGAACATATTAGAAATACATGGGCATGTTTAAATGACTATTGAAAGTTGTAAACCTGTTACTATCTTTCAGTTTCTCCCCCGATCTTAAATAACAATAAAGTGGCTCTTTAGATAATTTTGAATTTGTCTGAAAGTGTAACTATAATTATAGTCTATTGTGAGAATCATCCGCAAAGGCAATTAGAAGACTGAAGAGAACTGCGTCTGAAAGGTTACATGAACAGAATATGAATATTATAATAATTTAATGCAGTCAGTACGTATCAATGAACTACAATGAAAGAGAAAACTGCTTTGTCGATCCTGGTACCTCCATGGAAGAAAACAGGTCTAATCTAAAAAGTTGGACCTTTGCCACTGAAGGTTTGCTCGCCGATGGACAGAGCAGTACCTTATCAAAATTCCGTGGTCAAAACTGATAGGTAGCAGCAGCGACTCGCATTATTCACACACTTAAAGAGATACGTGTTTGTTGAAGTGAGCAATTAACGTTCAAGCTAAGCAAAGCTTACTTGCAGTAATCCAAGGCTATCTGAGCCGACTGTCTCGCTCTAACGATCACAAAGTGAAGTAGAAAGAAGGAAGTATAATATATTACAAAAAAACAACAACAGGCAGACAGAGACAGGACGATGGATAGATTCTAGAATTCTGTATAACTTGTATAATATGCATGTGTGAGTATGTGTGTGCGTGTTCGTTTGTTTATGTGTCAGTGTCTGTGTGAGTATGTGTGTGTGTGTGTGTGTGTGTGTGTGTGTGTGTGTGTGTGTGTGTGTGTGTGTGTGTGTGTGTGTGTGTGTGTGTGTTCACCATGTATCTATCTATAATATGCAGAAATCACGCATGTATAAACAACATTACAGTATGTGTATATTATAATAATAATTTTTCAATACTTGAATGGACAAGAGGACAGCATTTCTTAAAAAGTGTCCTTTTCTAAAAGTTCTTTTGAGTAGGGGCAGCAATTTCAAAATTATCTTTAAAGTGCAAGCGTTTCGAATTGGCCAAGGGCAATTTGACTGCTCAGGCAACAGCAAAAAACTGAGATTTCCACCATTAGCAACGGCTTAAGCTTGGGAAATTGAGTGATTTCATTCGTTGCTCCACGAAGATCGCTTGCTGTAATTAAGACACTTTCTTTCAGATACGGCCAATAATTTGAATCCTGCAGCAAGATCCTATCACTCGCGACCTTTAGCTGAGGGATACGAAATTGTTTTTGAGCATCTCTTCAAACAAATTATGCTAAAAATGAGAGCACAGCATTAGACAAAATCGGTTTCCATTTCAGTTCCCCTAGCATTCTTGATAATCTATATATGCAAAGAACCTGTTCTCTCCCCTTGTGGGACATGCATGCTATTCTTTGATCTCCATTCATAGAGTTTACAATGTCAGCAAAATGTGTGTTCCAACGTTTATGTTTAAAGAGTAAATAGCGTTTTATCTTTCATAACCTCGGAGTGCTTCCACAAGAAAACTATTTTTATCGTTTCTAGAAAAATACGGTAAATATCACCCCTTAACTCCTGAAACATATTTCAGTTCATATCTTGTTCCTGCTTGAATTTTCTTACACAATTTCTTTTAAAACATTAAAGGTGGATATAGATGGTGTCTTTTTCATACCTTGCTTCACACGTATTTGGGGTTGGAAGGTCAGGTCAGTGTAAACTTTAAACATGTTGTTATCATCAGAGACCCTGCCATGCTATCTGTTAATAAAGAAATGTGAGAGCTCTTAAAGTGGCCTCGTTCTTCTTCTAAAAGTGAAACAAGATTTTCAACTGCCTTCAAAATAACATCTTTCTTTATTTGTCCCTACTTCTCTCACGGTATATCTTATCTGCCTTTCTGCCTGCACGACTATCCCCTTTTAATTTTCTCTTTCCAAAAACAGACACAAGCACATACACATATAAACAAACAGTCTTGCACAAACAAATGCACAATCTCTCATATGTTTTTATTTAATATAACCTCTCACCCCCATGCATCTCATATCAGAGGGACTATCTTTTGATTCTTTATTTCATCTCGATTATTAATTTTATTTTTCTTAAAATAAAAACAAACAAACAATATAATCCCCTTTAGTGTTATCTGTGACTGTTAGTGAATTTTTATTGCATTGTATATTTTTAGTGAACACATTTCCAACCTCACCACGAGACTGTTTTTCTCATATAAATTTTTACACATATGCATTTATATTATATGTATAATACCTTGTTTTACGTACACACATGTCAAATAATTTTTAAGGTGTGAAGTCTTTTTCGTTGTAATGCGCATTGAGCATCTTTTAGAAAATGGAAATGCGCAGTATAAATGCTTTTTATTATTATTATTATTTTTATTCATAGTGTGGCATCGTGGCAAAATCAGGCGCTCTTAAAAATAACAAAATCGATGAAACCGACATTTTCCCACCCGTTGGGCAGTTTTTATCGATGCTTTTGTGATTTGGGTCAACACATTTTATGGCCATTTAAAAACAAATTTCGGTGAGGATTTTATCGAAAAACCTTGATCACAGACACAAATTCCAACGGAAACTCGAGCAAGTGCAAGTCACCAAACTTTCTTCTGTCATTCTATTACTAATTTCTTACTCCAACACCAAGCACTCCCTCCCCCCATATTCAATAGCAAATACCTCCACTTCTAATAAAAATAGAAGGGTATTATTTTTCTTCTAAACAAGACAAACAAACATGCATAAAGACGGTACCAATAACCCTATCTGCGCAAAAACTGTCTAGGGTCTGATTTCACCGTGTCGGGAGACATGTCAGCAATTTCGAAATATTTTTATATGAAATAAACGATGATCATATGCTTTAGTTTTATAACTCTGCCATTCTGTTAAGATTCTGCATGATCCGTAACTCGAGAAATGTCAGAGCACTAACTTCCTCTCCCCTCTCGTCGTTTGCCTTACGTTAATGACACAATAACCAGCATCAAGCTCTTCCTCTTTTGATTACAGCATGATATTGCAGGGGTCTGATTCAGGGATACAACAGCTAAAACTGCACAATTTTATGACAAACAAAAGTCTTATTGCTGTTTAGATGTTCAAAGCTTGACATGGGTAGGGGCATTTTGAATGTCGCCCTTATTAAGTAGGTTAATTGCATGAATAGTGTATTCTGCCTTGTTTTCCTTCTGCAAATGAGTGCATGACATAGTTCAACCGTAGAGTTTACTTTAAGGTACTCAGATCGTGCATTTAAAGAATGCATCCTGTCTTGCTGCTGTGTCTGTGTCAAATCCCCAAAACTTGCATTCATCAGTTGGGTTGTTTTGGAATCCTTCAAAGCACTCAAACGGCTTAACTTGATGCCCTTGGATTTAATGTTTAAATTTGGAGGACAGGAACTTTTCTTATCATATTGGAGAAATTAACGCTTAACCCTTTAAAATCTAGATGACTATGGGAGATCTGAGCAGACTTCAGTGTACGATTCCTCCCACAGACCTGCAGCTGATTACTTCACAAGTTACAAAAAATAGTATTTTCTGGAACAGAAGAAAAGCCAACAGCCAAATGGCAAGCGCATTAAATACAAACACATTTGGTTTTGTGTACCTGACGTTATGTCAGTTAATTGCTCTATGATATCGAGTCATCAATCCGTCCTCAAAAGACCCAGTAAAGTTCTACACGCAAGCATGGGGTCTGTACTGATTCATTGCGACATAACGGAAATTATAAAGTAAAGCGCACTTAGCCTTTGGGGGGCAAGGAAAGTGTTTTGTTACTGTAACTTACGGAAATAAGAAGAAAAATTAACATCTGATTGCGTTAAAGTAAAATTCGTTCTAGTGTGTGCTTGTGTCGTGTTTATGGTTGTTAAACATATGATATAATATATGCACGAGACAAAAAAAAGCATAGATTGTGCAGCAATACAGTCTTACACATGTACACGGTTGTAGTCACGGAACTGTTACAGAGATAATTCAGAAAATAAAAATGTATCAAAATCATAATGTTTTATGGAGAACTAAAAGCAGTCTACAAATGCACCTAAACTCAAATATTCATAATTCACAAGTTTTATATCAACAAAAAGTTATTATTAGTAAATACATAATAGATCTAACGCACTGGGGTCGGTGTGGTTCACCGAGAAAACTAATTTTTGTTTAAAGTAATCTCTCAACCCCACCCACTTCGTCTGTCTTCTTACATTGATTACTCAGTCACGTCGTCCTTTTTCTGGCAGCAGCTGGGGAAGTGACAAGGACCCTCCTTTGCGTGAAAGAACTAAGGCTCCAAACCATCGGGGCAAAACAAAAAAGTACGCGATGACATTTCTAAGGGTGATGTATTGTCGCTGCCTTGTCAAGGAGGCTTCTTCGGACTTCTTCACAAATGAGGAAATTATGGTTGTAGGCGAGTCGCGCTAGGTCTTCAGTGGCGGGCCGCTTTCTATCTCAGTAGTATCTGTGTGTGTGTGTGTGTATGTGTGTGTGTGTGTGTGTGTGTGTGT
>NW_004797447.1:334974-336320 GCF_000002075.1 Aplysia californica
AGAGAGAGAGAGAGAGAGAGAGAGGGAGAGAGAGTGAAAAGAGAGAAAAAAACAGAGAGAGAGGGGTGGGGGGGGAGTCCTGGCGACAAAAACAGAGATACCGAGACAAAAAGGACCGAGAGACAAAAAGGAAGGATCTCAGAATTATAAACAACTCTATTTCTTAAACAAATTACGGAAAGGAGAATAGGGGGCAAGTAAACAGATAGGTTCAAGGTGGAAAGACATTGGGATAGATGATTCCGGAGATAGGACAACGGATAGTAATGTTTCAAAGCCAGGAGAGGAACTGAAAGGAAGAAAGGTGAAGAAACAGAAAACACAGAGCAGAGAAAGCAACTACAAGAAAATGATCCCATTGGAGTGAGTGATTTAAATGATTAAGTGCTTAGCTGTAGCGGACAGAAGACATAAAGTTCGATTCCCATGTGGAGAGATTTCTTTTTTTTTTCGAGTATCTCCGTATGTCTTTTTTTGCTTGTTTAGTAAGTGTTTTACGACCCTCGCAAATGCATATGTGCATACTGTCACATGAGCGCGAGACACATTAACAATTTCAGTAGGTAGAAAATTTTGACTTTTGTCAGGGTGGCGGCCGAAGCCAACTCTTATCGATTTTGAACCACCAAGGGATCTTTAACTTTAACGTGCGCAACTTGCACAGGGGACCTCCAAGATTTTTAGCCATTTTCCGAGAAGGCAAGTAAAGGTGTAGATCTTACCTACCATAAGATCAGGGCTGTGTCTTAAAGACAGCAGTACAAAAGAACCAAGGAGTAGCAGTAGAAAGGCTGCAGCGAAAGATTCAGGAGCCCAGAGGAGGTGACAAAGGAGGTGAGTGGGTAGGGGCAGAAAGTAGAGACGAAAGCAGACGACAGATAATTGTTAGAGAGCAGGAAAGGATTTGAAAGGAAATCATTTTAGAATACAAAATTTTCCGTCGCTATCCGGATTCGAACCCGGGACCTATTGAATGAAGGCGAACACCTTAACCTCTAGACCACTAGAGCCCCCTCCATTATAGTGTGTCTGTTGGAGGGTCTATGTTTATGCCCAGCGTACTTTTTGTCTGCGGAGTCGTATTTCATTATACAAATTTAATATAGAATAATATTATATGTACCTAGTTTTATATGATATCTGTATTTCTTAAACTGTGTATGTGTGTCTGTGTATGAGTGTGTGTGTCTGTTTGTCTCTCTCTCTCTCTTTCTCTCTCTCTTTCTCTCTCTCTCTTTCTCTCTCACTCTCTCTCTCTCTCTCTGTGTATGCGTGTGTGTGTGAGTGTGTGTATGTGTGTGTGTGTGTGTGTGTGTGTGTGTGTGTGTGTGTGTGTGTGTGTGTGT
>NW_004797447.1:336766-338582 GCF_000002075.1 Aplysia californica
GAGGTGAGAGAGAGAGAGAGAGAGAGAGAGAGAGAGATATTATATAATAAGAGAGATAGAGAAATGGAGAGTCTGTTTCTGAACATGCGTTTGTGTCAAAAACATTTACATTTTTCTGAGCATACTATTTGGTTTTTATCTTCCATTATTCACTAAACAATACACCTTCTATTCTATTATTGTTTTAGTTTCCGAGACTCGAAGAATCTGCCATGCATGTGCACAAGAACATGTTTATGTTAGTCAATGTCTGCGCAGGCAAGATGACACACTCACTGTTTGTTCACGTGTAGCTCAATTATATCATCCTGTTACGTCTGTATAGATCTTCGTAAGTAATCTTTTTTGTGTGCATGCACATTACAGGATAGAACTTTTCTGGACCTATTGTTCCAAGCTTGTGAGACTCATCATTATAAAGTGCAAGATCTGCAACAGGCTCTCATTATTCTCCCTTCATTTTTTTTCCTGGATTCTATTAATAGTACCGCTATATTATTATCCTTGTCTTTTCTCGTCACCCATCTGTTGACGATTTCCAATATGTGACTAGGAGAGTGGAGATGTAATAAATACACTATTATGTGCTTCAGCAATTTTTTGTAAGAGCAACGTTGCATTGTCAAACTAAAAAATCTGTAAAGTCAAAAGGAAAAGCAAAATGGTAATGTTCTTAATCGTGAAAATACAGCAGCGGTAGGCCTACTGTTTAAAAAATGATTTAAAATAGAAATGACTATAAAAAATATTAGTAATACTGCACTGATGATGATTTTATTAATGAAACTGATGACAATTGTCATGATGTAATCTTAATGATAATCAGAATACTAATCACAATAAAATAATTATAATACTGATAATAATAATAATCATCTAAATTTAAATACTAGTAATAAAAATAATAACAATAATAATATTTATACTACTACTACTACTACTACTACTACTACTACTACTACTACTACTACTACTACTACTACTTCTACTACTACTACTACTTCTACTACTACTACTACTACTACTACTACTACTACTACTACTACTACTACTACTACTACTAATAATAATAATAATAATAATGGTTATAATAATATTTATTATTATAACACAATAATAACAATTATTATCATGAGAACAATACATTTTATACAAATGATGATGATGATGATGATGATGATGATGATGATGATGATGATGATGATGATGATGATGATGATGATGATGATGATGATGATGATGATGATGATGATGATGATGATGATGACGATGGTGATTATGACGATGATGATGATGATGGTGATGATAATGATGGTGATGATGATGATGATGATAATGATAATGATGATGATGATGATGATGATGATGATGATGATGATGATGATGATGATGATGAAATGACAAATGGATCTAGAAAAAACAAACAGAACATGTATTAATTAAAGCAGCCTTGTTGTGTTTCTACTTGCATTATGGGCGTAATGCCTCAAAAATGTTTCCTGGCTACTTTTTGTGTTATTACAACGTTTCTGTATTTTTAATGGGAGGGCAGTTAGCTCAGTTAATGCAGCATTATGAGCTGAAAGAACATTTCAACATTTAACATTTAGAGAAAACGACATTGGATTATTAAGGACATCTCTGAGTGACGAAGGGTGTTATATCAAACGCACACACAAACAGACACCCAGATTATACATACACATTCATATTCATAATATATACATGCACACGCACATTCACATACGTCTCTTCCTGTTTATCTTTTTTCTCTTTTAATCCCCCCCCCCTCACTCTTTCTCTCCCCCTACGCTCC
>NW_004797447.1:338785-340299 GCF_000002075.1 Aplysia californica
GGGGGAGAGAAAAAGAAAACCGATATAAAGAAAGAAGCATAGATAAAAAGATAATAAATAGATAGATAGAATACATACATACATACATAATATGTGTGTATGTGTGTGTGTTTGTGGGTGTTTTTGTGTGTTTATATGCGTGTGTGTGTGAGAGTGTGTCTATCGTGTGTATGTGTATGTGTGTATGTGTGTGTTTGTGTGTGTGCGTGTTTGTGTGTGTGTGTGTTTGTGTGTGTGTGTGTGTCTGTGCGTATCTGTGTGTGTGAGAGAGAGAGTGTGTGTCACTACAACGAGGAATCAGGTGCTCTTCATAGTTTGTCCCTTTTGAGACATTTGTATCAATTTACAGCTTGTTCATTTGCACATATTTTATTAAAAAATATACCCTTCTATCTTGCAAAGAAGTCGAACTATTTACCTTTAAAAAAAAGGGGGGGGGTGGGGGGAGGAGGGCTGTTTTCAGAGGTAAAATGAGCGAAAAAAAATCAAAGTTTGGTGATCTCTGTAGTTTGAGAGTCCTTGAAAACCGATCAATTACTTTTTTGTGTGCTTTAATCGATCCTCTTAGAATTATGTTTTTGAATGTACCCTGTACATAATAGATGTTGAGCCAAAGAAACAAAAATCGATAGACATTGCCACACGAGTGAAAAAAATGCCTGTGTCTTCGATTCCATTATTTTGACGAGCTCCTGGTTTTACCACGGACCTTATATAGATATATAGTACTATTTTCTCTTCTGCTAATATTATGGAGCTACTTGTTAGGGTTTTCTTCATCATTGCTGTAAGATAACCACCTGCGAGACGAAATGTCTAAATAAAGACGTCAACAAAACCAGACGGGGCAGGGGCAGAAATAATAAGATCAGTGAAAGGATGTGAACAACACCTCGTCCTCTACTACATTCGAAGGCAAAAATTCAGGTGGTTTGGATATCTCACACGTATGGCACCTCATCCGTCGGGGCTCTTTGGAAGATTTGGACATCAGCTTCTTCCCGTCTTCAGCTTTCTTGAGCATGTCTTTGAGTTCCAGGCTTGTCCATTCCTTGACGATGGCCTCCCAACTCTTCTTCGGTCTGTCTCTGCTCCTTTTCTCTGGATGCTGCCTTGTGGGAACATCATGGCAAGTCCGGATGAACGGGTGATGTGTCCATACAATTGCAGTTTGCGTGTCCTGATCAGAGTGAGGAGGTCAACTTATGGTCCACTTTTATTTTTGATCCGTTGTTTTACTTCACCATATATCTATCTATCTATCTATATTCTGAGAGACAGGGAAAGAGACAGGGAAAGAGACAGAGACAGAGACGGGGACATAATAATATTGACAAACCGTAAAAGAGAAAGACACAGACACAAATGTAAGGTGACAAAAGGAAAGAAGGGATGAGCAAAATAGAGATAAAAAGAGCGAGAGAGAGGCAGGTTGAGGTATAGAGAGAAACAAAGAGAGAAAGAGAGAGAGAGAGAAGAAAGGAAGAGAGAGAGAGAAGAAAGGAAGAGAGAGA
>NW_004797447.1:340538-343183 GCF_000002075.1 Aplysia californica
GAGAGAGAGAGAGAGAGAGTTTGTGTTGGTGGGGGGATGGGGAGAGTAAGTTTGTATTAGGTATTCAATTGTGGAATTAATTCTTAAAACCATAGTGGACCAGATGGCAATGTTCATGACTTAAATAACATAATAATCATAGTGAGAGGGAAGTAATTGCGCCCGGGTAATAAGACGGGCAACAGAGGATAGTTACGTCATTGTGTGCCAGTTGCCAGACTATGTTGGTGTAAGTTCATTGATGGAACGTCCCTATTAACAGTAATATGTTATATAAGAGTCGGGATCCCCAAGTTTACCGCCCGTCTCCAATAGGACCGAGCCAAATGGGTACAGAGCCTTGAAAAGCTCACAAACAACCCGTCGTGTTTCGCGCAATTTACCGATCATAAATAGCGGGTATTAACGATCGTATAATTCCGCGGCAATCCTAAGATTGCTTTAATATATTATATTTTTAAAATAACTTTAAAATATCACTTCCATCTTTATTCTTTAACTCAAATCAAGGAAAATCCACATACATTTTCAAAAGTGTACAAATATGAAAATTCAGATTAAAATTAAAATTAACATATGAAACTGAAGAGCTCACAAGACTGATTCAATGCCAGTTATCAACGTTCAAGTTCACTAGTACATTTCATCTTTTTTATATTTTTGAAATATTTTTTAAAAATTTCACTTCCGTCATTTATTCTTTTACTCACATCAAGGAACATTCACACATATTTTCAAAAGTGTAAAATTATTGAAATTAAAATTAAAATCAAAATTATAATGAACGTATGAAACAGAAGGGCTCACAAGAGTGATACAATTATACGATTGCCGATCGGTAAATAGCGCGGAACACAAGGACGTCCAGTCTGTGAATCGAACATGGACCACCTGCTCCTTTTTCCAGCATGATATTAACTGGTCTAAGGGAGCATCGCTCAGTTTCCTTTGATATGATAAGGTAGCGTGATGAGCAGTCAACAATGATAGATTTCAGCTTAATATAGCTTACTATTACTTAATATACTGCTGTGCTTTTGATCTGAGTATGATAAAGTTTGACGTTTATTCTAAGGACCGTTTATTTGTAAACAAGTGTGGATAGCTTGTTCACTTTCGACTGGCCTCGGTTAAAACAAGATAAAATACAATAACTCTGTTTTATCTTCACTGACCCTTGCGTACGGGATGACTAACAGAATTTAAAAAGTCCATTCATAAAAGTCATTGCAAGCTAAGGCTCCGACCTTTTTGGTGTTAGCCTAAAGCAAGTTTTTAAAAAAGTACTAGGGGATTTACAGTATAGACCTCAATCATTATTGCCTAATATTTACCTGTTTTCCTCAACACCACACAAACCAAACAAACGCGGTCCAAAGAACGAGAAAGTACTTTTCGAGACTCACGTGGAGACGTCTAGACACTAGATCTAGTTGGATTGAATCTACAACCTTACTTAAATGTGTGAGGGTGTGGGGAGGCATCGTGGTCTCAAAATGAGCACAGTTGGCTATGTTACTGCAATTCATTTATTTAAGTGATCCTGTGTATGCACCCAAAGACCCAAATAGAGAAACATGTTTTTATTAGTCTTCTGGATCAGGATAAAAAAAAAAAAATATGTATCGTTTAGTCATTGCCTTTAGAAGTGCCATGCAAAGTTCGGTGGGCATAGGTCAACTGATAAATATGCTAGAATTTTTTTTTACACTGATAGACGAAAGCGAACAAGCTATAAAAACATCTTTATTTGTTGTTTAATGATATTGGAAATTAGTAAGGTTTCAACAGCGATTTTTAGCTTCTGTTTGAAGTAGTTGATTTAGATTCTTGACACTGACTGCAGTATTCTAGAAGCAAATGTTTATCCCAGATCATCAAGATTTGAGGAACCAATCGCTTATTATTTATAATGTTATGATTGTTGTATTTTTGCAAGCGTTATACAAGTGTGTTATCGCGGGATAACCCCATTTATTATTACCTTACTTGTTGTGGGGAAAACGTATGTTTGTGCATTAGACGTAAACTGACTTTGGTACTCTTTTATTCTTTACTTGGGGCTTAAAACTGCGAAAAATAGTAATGTGTTCAGGCAGAAATATTTCCACATATTTCACTTGTGTTACTACCTTATAACAATTCATAGATAAGAGAAGTACATTGTATGTAATGCATTTGGCACCGGTGTTACTAGATGTCTTTCTGAACATGTTATGTTCTGCATCTATGAACAATATTTAGAGTTTTTCTCCGTTTCAAAAACTGTGTTTGCCACAAAACGTGTCAAGGTGACAAAGCCAGTATGTTGGCTTAACCTACCGAAAAAAAAACTATCGGGATTACGCAAGTAATTTCCCCGAGAACCCCCGCTGCCCTTTATAAAACGCTATAGAGCTTTACGAGCCTCAAAATGTATGGCCAAAGAGCTTAAAACTGCGGGTTAGGGTGACAAAGTGGATCAAAGGGTATTCATGGTGGGACTTTATAAGGCACTGTACTTCTTTTATGGTATCCTGGAAGCTCCTGACACCTAGAGACCACTCACGGGTGTCCCTTAATTTAAGTAAGAGTTTCACGACGCTTTCAACACAAATAGGTCATTATTATTATTTGCCTAAGATGAGAGAGAGAGAGAGAGAGAG
>NW_004797447.1:343283-344706 GCF_000002075.1 Aplysia californica
CCTTGGGCTATTGGCCTTGATCAGCAGTAATTGTTGTTAATGGAATCGATAGTAACGGTGATTTTTTTCCACTTCAAAGGCGGTAATCGTTTTCGACCGAAGTCTGTATGTGTGGCAGATGGGTGTTGAAAAAAAACAACTCGAAACAAACAAAACAAAACAACAAAAACAAAAAAAACCCCACAGGGTTGTGGGGGGTTTTGGCGAGGGAAAAAGGGGAAAGGGGTGGAGTGGAGGGGTGGGGCGGTTAGAAGGAGAATCATAGATGATGGATGGAAGAGTGGCTAATCTGAGAAGTTAATCAGACTGGTGATAGTGATATAATAGAAGTGTCTGTCTGTCAACCTATCTATCTATCTATCTATCTATCTATCTATCTATCTATCTATCTATCTATCTATCTATCTATCTATCTATCTATCTATGGACTGCATGTCTCACTGCCACAGTTGATCAGACTGGATAACTTGTAAGAAATAATAATAAGCCTGGTTCCCCCTGTGCCAAAAAAATGACCCAGTAAACTGTTTATGACTAAGAAAAATCGATCATAAAAGGGATGTATTGTCGGTTTTCATGGAGAGCTTATTAGACAAGAACACAAACAAAAATGTGTGAAATGTGTTTGTCTACACGAGTGTGTGTCTGTATAGATAAACATATAACATGTTTATATCCGTATAAATGCGTGTGTGTCTCTGCATGTGCTTTTATTTTGGTGTGCATGTGTGTGTGTGCATGTGTGTGTGTGCATGTGTGTGTGTGCATGTGTTTGTATTATTGCATAGATAGAGAGCGAGACTGAGGAAAAGAGAGACAGAGAAAGGAGAGTGATAAAGATAGAGGAATAGAGAGAGAGAGAGTGGGGGAGAGAGAGAGAGAGAGAGAGAGAGAGAGAGAGAGTAAAATACAAAGAAAAGAAGAGATGAGAGGATGATAAGCGTTCGACAAGAAGGAAGGAGCAAACGAAACCAGAGCATGCATTCACAAACCAAAACTATTTTTAGATGGTGCATATCTGACACCACTGTATTGTACATTTTGGTCGGTTTATAATTTGTACAATTTAAAAAAAAACATAATTGTTGAAGTTCCATGACTTTGGAAATTCGGTGTGTTAAGGAGACGTGAAACTTCGGGAAGGAAGAGAGACAAAGATACTAACTCTGTTGAGAGATCGAGAGAAAGTGAGGGAGTCAAAGAGAGATAGGGAGATGGAGAGAAAGAGGCGGAAACAGACAGAGAGAGGTGAGAAGAGAGAAAGCGGGAGAGTGAGAAAGAGAGAAAATGAGAGATGAGTCGTTTAGTATAATATACTCGTAGATAAGATAAGAGAAGATAGGATAAGATAAGATAGGATAAGATGCATCTTTATTGTCCAGATTCTGCAACATTGGTTTGATATTTCACCACACACACACAC
>NW_004797447.1:345969-347003 GCF_000002075.1 Aplysia californica
ACACACACACACACACACACACACACACACATACACACACACAAATGCACACACTTGCAGGCTTATAGTCACACGCATAATATAAATGAACAGCAATACAAATAAAAATAATCTTAAGCAAGATATATACTCAATGCTATTTATAATGCATGTTCTAAGGTATTGTGAATACTTATAACAATATGATTAAGATGGAAGAATTATGATGGATAATGCTAAAAAAGACCTTCTGTATCTTTCTTTGTTACATATCAGAAGCCTAAGTCTTTTACTTCTGACTGACCTTTTTTTTTTATAGGGAACAAGGGATATTTGTTGTCTAAAAAGATGGAACTATTTTTTAGTGCAAGTTGTTACGTACAATTCATCCAGGTAGGGGAATGTAGATGTTGAAATTTTACATGCTTTCCGTATAATTTATAGATTTAATTTTTCTTTATCTTGTTGTCTTGTGTTCTCGTGCCATGCTGTTACACAAAAATCTATCATACTTTCTATGGTTAAATGATAGAATATGTACATCAATGTTTTATCAGCTTTAAAATACATTTGCTTCTTTTTAAAAAATAGTCTTTTGTTCACATTTTTTTTTATGCAAGAGAGAAGTTAGACCCACCAGTTGTTTGCTACCTATTGTAACACCCAAATACTATTAATCTGACACTTGCTCTATGTTTGCACATTTAATTTCTAGTGGCTACAGGGGCAGTTTCTTTTTTTCTAAAGTCAACAACAAGTTCTTTATTTTTTTCACATTTAAAATCAGTTTAAGATTTTCACAGCATTCAGGAAAGTTAAGAACAAAATTCCGGTAAGCGGTTCGATATGGTCTGCCTGAATTAGCCCAATAATGGTTGAATAATCCGCAAATTTGATCAACTTGATGTTATTGTTTTTTTATTTGGCAATTGTTCGTGTATAGTGTGAATTAAACTAGTGACAAAACACATCCTTGAGGGGCCCCTGTATATATCTATAAAGAGAAAGATAGATAGATAGATATTATATAGATAGATATATATTATATAATATAA
>NW_004797447.1:347182-348945 GCF_000002075.1 Aplysia californica
CAAGTGACATTAGGCCTCCATATATATATATACATACACACAGATACACACGCATGCACGCATACACATAAACACACCCAAACAAAGTGATACAAACCGAGTCGTATACTTAAGCCCGTTAAATTTGGATTCCCCATGGCATGATACTTGGGCCATTTTTTAAGTGGGGTTTTTTGGTGTTGATTTGTTCCACTTTATTGATAACTTCGTGTTAATAGTCATAACAGTACCAAAAAAAAAAATTACCATCACTTTGCAAATGGCATAGTATTATTATTTATTGCTGGTAAGAAGGACGACACACCACCAAGATGAACAGCAATTACCTCAAACGCAATGAGGAAAAAAATAGATCTGGTGCTCATTGCACACAGTATCGTACTAAAAAAAACCCCGAAGTGACTATTCCCAGTGACAACAGAACTCTTTTGATTAAAAAAAACCCAGAAGTCTTTGCACTGTACACTCTCTTCTGACTTCTCACTTCAGTTAAGTACTTTTGTTCTCTTCTCTTATTTAGGGCCATAGAGTTACCTCCTTTTACTTTTAGTGCCTTTTGTGTACATCTATGCTGAGGGCTTAGACTTGGCCGTAGAATAGATCTGGAACTAGATCTAGAAGAAAGAAGAATCGGGAAGGAATTCTATCTGTCCTGTACCGTGTTCTCCAAAATCCGTATGTAGATCTAAATCTACACGTAGGCCTACATAAATTACGACTGAATAAGAAGCAAGCATAGAATGATAATTCGTTTTTCTTTTTTTTTTAATCCTTCCACTCACACTAGATCTAGTATCTAGCTAGAATCTAGATCTATATTAGATATAGTCTAGTATTTAGTAACCCATCACCATCATGCCCAGGTAGAGGAGTGTGGAAATAATAGATCTAATGGGCCTATCTGTTCTCAGTGTCACTGGGAATAGTTTCTGGGCCTATTGCCAGTGACAGTGGGAACAATTCTTCCCTAAGCCCAATTGCCAGTGGTTTCTGGGTCTGTCACTGGGAATAGTTTCTGGGCCTATTCCCAATGACACAGGGAATTGTGCTTTCCTAAAAAAAATCAATGGTCGTGAACTATGTCACAGCAAAAAATTAAAAAATCCTTGGTGAACTTCTTGACCACAATCTGTTCACGTTCTCTTACATAAGTAAGCTTTGTAAAAAATTTTTTTTCCAGATACAGAGAAAAGTAAGCATAGCAAAGTACCTCGGCGAAAATGTAAACAAAATACTAATAACATCAGGTGTATTGTCGATTCTTTACTCACTGGACTTCTAAAGAAACCTTAGCACCGCCCCCAAAGTGTCCCAGATCATGATGCCCATCCAATAATGAGAGAAAAATATATTTTTAAAAAATGACACTTAAATCCAGGTCCCGAAAGATCTGGGATGGTAACCCATAGACTAAGGCTTTATTTACAAGTTTTGTCTCTCATGTTGCAAACTCCCAACGGGCTGAAAGAACTACATGGTAAGTGGTACTCAGACATTCAGGCGAACACACCTACAAGACAACTAAGGTCGGCTACAGACAAATCTATTTTAATCGAACCAACCTGTCATATTATATTACATGGCCAGCACTCTTTCTTAAGTCTGGAACCAGTTACCCCAGAACACCAGGGAAACCAGGACTTCGTTTATTTTCAAGAAGACACCGAGTATTTGTAAATGCATATCTATAAAACATCTAAATGTTACCGCTACTGCTGCTTGATAGTCAAAGAGAGAGAGAGAGAGAGAGAGAGAGAGAGAGT
>NW_004797447.1:354671-361178 GCF_000002075.1 Aplysia californica
ACACACACACACACACACACACACACACACACACACACACACAAACACACGAAAGCTCCCCAGAAGTAGACCTGTAAAACGTTCGCCTTCGGCATTTTTCATTTTCTACCTTTAGCCTCCTTTACGACAACTAATTAATTTTACGTTCCGCTTCGTCTTCGCACAGTAAACCTGCAACACAACCAGAGCGCACATCTAAACGTCCGTTCTTTTTGTCTCTTTTTTTTCAAAGTGGAAGCCTCTTACGAATGGAATGACTCACGCTCGCTCCCTGAGGGTACGTACAATAATAATATCTCAAGAGTGCATAACCAGAAAGAGAGAGAGAGAGAGAGAGAGAGAGAGAGAGAGAGAGAGAGAGAGAGAGAGAGAGAGAGAGAGAGAAAACGAGCGAGACTGACTGTCTTATTAACCTGCCCCCCCCCTTCCCTTTATATGTCTGTACCATTTTTCACCATTTTACTTTGTTCCACTTCTTATAACTCTAAGAGCGCCGTAACGCATTTAAAAGATTTAGCCGCAAACATCACGCTAAGCTGAAAATAACACCTTATTGGATGTAGGCAATCGGTGATGTTTTCACGGGTTTCATCTCAGACAAATGTATTTCGCACGCTAGAATGTCATTTGTCTATAAATTATGATTGTCTCACGAGCGATTACATTTTATAGTCTGCGGCATTCTATTGGTGACTAATAAAATTGTGTGGTATTCCCCAGTATATGTGAGGCAGCGTGGCGGAATCAGGCTCTCGTTAATTTTTGGGCATGTAGAGTTATTAGTATCATCTTAAAGCTTGTTCACTTGTCTTTATTTGGATGGGAAAAAAATTATTTTGTCTTGAATACAGGCCAAGATATTTGCGAAAGAAGGATGTAAAATTAGTGAGAAAATGGCCACCAAAGAGTAGTTATTTCCTTAGTTTAAGAGTCCATGGTAACTGAACATTTACATTTCTTGTGCCTTTAATGAACGTTTTTCAGAAAAATCCACTCAGAAATGAGTTCTTTAGAAAGGTGTTGAGCCAAAATTCAAAATTCGATAAAATTTCACAAACCTGCGAAAAAATGCAAGTTTCTTCGCTTTCATAATTTTGACGAGAGCCTGATTCCACCACGCTGCCTCACATAAATTATGTAAAATGAGCATTATGACCTGTTAGCAAAAGAACTATCCATTTCCTGAACTACTTGTATTTCCTGTCTTCGTTCCAAGTGTAATTCATTTTTTGATTGAAGTGAAAAGATTGTCATCAGATTTAGAGACGTCCACAAAATTGAAAGATTATGAGATATTTATTTTTGACACCTATAACTGATATTGAAAAAGGGAGGAAATTATATTCAACTGTGGGTGGAGTGTCTTATTATTTTTTTTCCTAAACGGTCTTGTCTTCTGCTACAAGGCAGTATTTAAAGAAACTCGCGTGGGTCGCTTACTTATTCAAACAATTAGGAAGAGACAAATACAGTTTCTGTGACATTTACATAATAAGACGTTTGAATATCTAACTCTCACTGGTTAAATTTAACGCAAAGGGAGCATTAGTAGACCCATGGCATCTTACTTTGGAAGCATTAATTTTACAGTTTGGTGGCTGGGAAAGATCAGGATAGTGCTACTACAATTGTCAGAGCATCTGAAAAAAGAAATAAATGAATGACAAACAATGATCGCCGGAATATGTTGCATATCTGGCACTTAACGACAATCATGGTCTCCTCAGTCAATCTATACCTATATTTCTTAGGTTATCACTCCTTCTTCCAAGTCTATAGCTCAGTGCGTAATTCTTCAAACAACAGCATCTGCAGCCGCACCAGAAACAGCAGCAGCAACAACAGCAATAACAACAACAACAGCAACAGCAGAGAAATCAAGAACATTTTCACCTCTTCCAACACTAAGACCAATAATGAAACTACCACAAACTACCACTTCAGAAACAATTGCAACAAATAAAATGGGAATCGACGTTTCAAGAAACATACGCCAGTGAATGAACCAACACAGGTCCGTCTTTGGTTCAAACAAGTTCTTTGTTTCTCCATAATGACCTTACGGTTTTCTCTATCAACTTAGGTTCAACAGTTTTCTAGACACTCTCGTCTTATGTACGATTTCCATAAACATGTTATATTTAATTAAGAGACTTTTAGGATGTCACAATCATCCTAAGCCAGACGTTCGTTCAAGATCTCTCGTTGACAAATTCGCTCTATCTTGTACTATTTTGAGAACTGTTTCAGCACGAAAAGCACTTTCTTGGCTTTGTACTTATTGCTCTTGAAATAAAAGATTAATCATTGAAGGAATTCCCACCACTTCTTACTATTGTTCAGTTCCAACAAGTATTAAAAGATAGAGTCCCCAGTGAGTTCAGTACAAGCCTGATACCTAGTAACAGAAGAAAAAACCCAATAGCACCCCCCCCTCTTAACCCCCAATAAAAGAACAAAAACGTCGGTAAAATTACGTTCAAGTGGGTGGTAAAATTGGGATTTTGGAGGGGATATTTTTTAATTTTTAATTTTTTTTTTTTGGGGGGGGTGGTTTGTTGTGGCTTTCTTTTTTGGCTGCTTTTTCACTTTCGTACAAGATACTATAACCCTAGTTTATCTAACGAACCCAATAGCTAAATTGTGGCGACAAACAATTGCGTGTTTGATCTGTTATGTTGTAACACATTAATTTTCCCCAAACCATCCATAAGTGCCATGAAGTAAAACTTTGTCACAACTAAGTAACCTTCGTCCCAAAAGCCACATTTTGCATTACACTTAACTTAAGTAAACCACGGAAGACAATTGCTGCCACCTTTCGTGGCAGCGACACAACTCTACCTATTCATCCAAAGAAAACCATAAAATTTGACTTTTTGGAACTCAATTTAACACTTTTCCACCTACCAACCTACCAACCTACCTGCCTGCCTACCAATATTTCTGGTTACCTACATACCCACCGGTTTACTCTTCTGTCTGCTTTTTTTGTCACAGAACACAATTATTTACAAAATGATAATTTCAAATTTGATCCAGAGTTTCTTTTCTACTATTTCCCAGTATATTATATTCTATTGTAACTTTTCTTATTTGAAATATATCTTTCCATAAGGCGATCAAATTTCATCTAGCTTTTACTTTCATCTTAAAGCCAATCATCTTTCGTTGGTTTTTAGAAAAGTGCATTCAGTTTTTATGCGCACGATGTTCCCATTATCTCGTATGCATCAATCACTCATCGTTATAGGCACCTCCATGATTTGCCCTTTTGTTTCATCATTTCTAAATCATAATAAAATCTAAACTTCTGACTTCCAAATACAGTTAATATGATGAAAATTATATGATTATTGCTTTGTCTCGCCTTGGCTCAAATTTCGGGATTTTCATTTCTCTGCATCGTGCTTGATATAAAGTGTTGATGGCTCATATTGTGCACGTCACGATTTTTCCTGAAGCTGAAGCAAAACCCTTTCAGCTTTTTTTCTGTATAAGGATACCAGATCCGAGGGAACTTTGGAAATCGATGTCGCAAGGATATTATACTTCCAACTTTAAAAGGGCCATTTTACTGACTTCAAGTATTCTACATTGGGGGGATGTGGGGGGGGGGGGGGAGGGGGCGGGTGAAAACTCAACAGAGTCAAAATTCTTTTATTTATGTTGTTGTTCCTGATGTTGCTATTGTTGTTGTTGTTGTTATAGTTGTTGTTGTTGTTGCTGAAACAAGTCCTACCCTCGTAGCCAGGAATGACTGGGCAAGCATTGCATAAGAGAGACACTTTCAACTCTCTCGATGCCAGTATTTCTGATATCTAGATACATTTTGTGTATAATTTTATTTCCGGACACCATCTCTTTATCCGTTTTCCTAAACGTGTATAAATGAAAATGGCATCCGATAACGGAACCCTACCAGCACCATATTATATTCAACCTGCTTTATCTTATGTTTACAGTAGTCTGGCCCAACCTTGGCAAAGAAACACACACACACACGCACACGCACACACACTCACACACACACACACACACACACACACACACACACACGCGCGCGCGCACACACACATACACAGAGAGAGAGAGAGAAAGAGAGAGAGAGAGAGAGAGAGAGAGAGAAACAGCAAGAGAGAGAGATAGAGAGAGACAGAGAGTGGGGGGGGGGCAGCGAGAGAGAGAGACAGCGAGAAAGAGTGTGTGTGTGTGAGAGAGAAAGAGAGAGAGAGAGAGAGAGAGAGAGAGAGAGAGAGAGAGAGAGAGAGAGAGAGAGTTATAACAAAATCATTACTTCAGATTTAAAGAGCAATTGTTTTAGTTTCCCTATTTCGAAATAGTATTCATTTCTAAGGGAAACAAGAAGACCTATTAATGTGATTCGTTACGGATGTCTTTTTAGAAGTCCCTGGAAAACTTTGTTCGTGACCTTAAAAAAGATATAAGCTCGGCTTTCAGCGTTTTGAACGAGATACACTTTGAAGAAAAAAGATTACGAAGAAAACTCCCAATAAATTATCATTACAGATATGGCCCTAATTTTAACGCCCCCACCTCTTTAGAAATTATTTTTATTATTTTTAATGAACAAAAAACAAACAAACGAACAAGCAAACATCAACAACAACACACAGCAAAACAACAACAGCAACAACAACACACAGCAACAACAACAACAACAACAGCAACAGCAACGAAACAATTGTTGGAAAGGCAGCACAAGCTTTACTGTCCCCGTAAGCTCACATTTAGAATATATCAAGCGAGTATACCAATGCACCCAACATTAAAGACCCCCTTTGAAGTTTACACGGAAGTAGGAGTGTTACTCGAGTAAAGATAACTAAAGCCATCAACAATGATGAACTAAACATAGAGATGGCGTGTCCAAGAAACACGTAGTTAGATATGAGATATCTAAGACAGATTGAAAATGACCTGTCTTAATTAATCCAACCCCTACCTTAGCTCCACCGTCCCCTCCCCCCACCCACCCCACCCCGCTTTAGGTGAGAGAAAAGAAAGATGCAAAAAACAATATAAAAGAAATGATTTTAGTTTGAGTTTTACCCTTTCCTCTCGCACGCCGAGCAGGAAACAACCGTTCTAGACTACTCTGCGAGTCTGCAAGTGACATTGCTTTGAATCCTCAATGGGAGTTTCTTGATTTTTAGGTAGTTTGGAGCCTGTCCCCGCCCACTTGGTGACGTCATATCGGAAAAGAACATTACATGAGAAGGTCTGCATTTGAAATAACCTAACAGTGCTTGAAGTGGTGTTTAATCTATGACACAGGAGATTGTAACTGAGCAGCGGTGCATGGAGGAACAGCCTGCATTGTTCTTCTCTCAAGAGGGTGAAATGGGGTATTGATGGGACATCATCTTTTTGAGGTTATATGGATTCAAATGAATAAAATACTAGACTATGTGAATATTTATGTTCTCAGACCAGAGTGACTTTTATCATTTGGACCCCAGAGTCAAGACGTGTTGAAGACGACGACGGAATGGGCAGTTTAATTTGAGTCTGCATCACTCTTCCTTTTTTCTGTTACCTTTTCTCATCAAGACCTGAGAAGATTCTGCCACATCTACAAGGCGTCCCACGTTAGAAATAATTTGCTCAGAACGAAATAACATCAAGATTACGAAATAGCTGCCAACCCCTTGTCCATTCATATGTTGAACTTTCTTCTTTTTTTTTTTACCACGAAATTGAAGTCAATTGAATTCCTCAATTGAACAAATCATTATAATGAAGAGGTCATTTTTTTTCTGCCTCATTTCCAGTGACTGGCAAATCTCTTTTACACTGCTCTTGCATTTCAAATGTCTGTATTGGAATGAGATAATAAAAGCAATTATTGGCTACATTTCGCTGTCTCGCCAGGTTGACATGTTTTCACTCTGTGCCAAATGCGTTCAATCAATCGTAAATATTCTAATTGCACCCTCACTAGGGGAATTCTGTTTAAATCATCAGTACTGCTAAAAGCTACGGTTTAAAAAGTGCGTTGGGCCTACCCTTTTTAACATGCTCTCCGGGGTGTTTATTTGTATGTCTCTCTCTACCTCCCTCCCCCTTCTCTCTCTCTCTCTCTCTCTCTCTCTCTCTCTCTCTCTCTTTCTCCCCCCCCCCTCTCTCTCTCTCTATGAACGCTCTCGATGAGATTTTAGAATGCACCATCCTCATAGAGGATTTTCCTTCACTGTTCACAAACTAAACAAAAAGTGTTCTATACCCGAGAAAATGATTGTTTTTATTTTGTTTTTGTTTTTTAGGGGGATGTGGGTTTTTTAGGGGGACTTTCTTTAATTTTTTTGTTGAAGTAAAAGGAACGGGGTTGCCTTTTCGAAGAGAAACCCATCTTCTCGGCAGAGCTATTAAATTCTGATCACTCAGCCGTCGAATTGGGTCACGCGGGGTTTTGGTGATGGGATACGTGGGATTGTGTGGGATTGTGTGAGGGGTGTGGGTGGGTGGGGAGGAGGGGGTGGGGGA
>NW_004797447.1:362412-363735 GCF_000002075.1 Aplysia californica
GAGTGAAGAATTTTATTTCTTTTTGCCCGGGGGGAGGGAGGGTGAGGATATACATGAAACATGAGCCCAAGAAGACAGAGAAGTGCAGGAATGAAACAGCGTGTTTTCAAGCTTCAGTTTCTATGTTTGTTCATTTGTTTGTTTGTTTTCTGGTTTTTTAAACATTTCTCTGAGATAAGGTGTTGTATCACTGGTAAAGTAGGTTTTGAAAGTAGTAGGTTTATTATAATGTTCTTTATGTCAGCTATGAAAACTTGTTTTTTCCCGGTTAGGCAGTATGCAATTTGCTCCGGTAGAGCTTCATCGTTATGCAACATCGTGGATACACCGTTTGGTGGTTAATTCATACCAAATAACGACAGTTCGGGAACATCACTTGTATAAATATCTACTTTTCACTCAGATTTTCCTGACTGTTTCGTCATATCGATCCTTCGTGCAATCTTATCGTAATATTATCTACACTTATTCAATTCAGACAGTTTTGTTGCCTTAATAGGCCAAGCATGATTGCATAAAAGAAGTTATTACTCTTGTCTCATAGCAAAATTGTCATTGATATACTGCTTATTACCCTCAGATAGAGCTATTAACCCTTTCCATGCCACGGGGTTTTCCAAGTTCGTGCCACGCCAAGAATTCGTTGCACGTTCAATTTGGTGAAAGGAGAGGTTGCTTACTCTAAGGTATCAAATAAACGGGGAGGGGGGGGGGTAGGAATAAACGGGGGGAGGACAAGTGGTCCAAAATTAATAAACGGGGGAGGGGGGATGAAGGTTGAAAAAAGGGGAGGTGGCACGGGACATTCAATGTCATACCCATGTACTAGTAGGAACAAATTTCTTTTATTTCTCCTTCAGTGAATAAAAGAACTAGAGATCATGAAATTTTAGTGATTTTAGTCACTGTGACAACTTTTCCAATTTAGGAACAAACCAGTTTCATTAAAAAATATATAAACCTATTTACAAAAGTTTTAAGAATGCAAAGGAAATTGAGGTAGCCAACCCGTACTGGTACTAATACTGAGGGTAATTTGCCATTTACAAGAAAGAAATCAGTTTCAGTCAGATATCTAGATTCTATATAATGTTTCACATGATCGTCGGTCGTGGCAAGCTGGAAAATAATTAACGAGGAGTATGCAATAGGGAGCGGGGGATGCGTAAACCCCCCCCCCCTGAAAATTAATAAACGGGAGGAGGAGGGCAGACGCTTATTCAATACCTTATGGCTTATTTTCTAGAAACAAAAAAAGCATGCACCAGTTTATAGCAACTTTCAACAACTTTTGTTAAGGAGGAGTGGGGAGAGGGGGGGGGG